>NW_018434071.1:0-268 GCF_002113885.1 Mizuhopecten yessoensis
TTGAACTTGGTAGTCCTTCATCTCAGCATGTTACTGGCATTATTCTTGGCCTCTTGGTTATTCAGAAGAAGTTGTTAAAAGGTTAAGAATATATTTGACCCTGTGACCTTGAAAAAAGATGAAGGTCATTCATTTGAACAAACTGTATAGCCCTTCATCCCAGCATGCTACTAGCCAAATATCATCACCCTAGGCCTATCGGTTATTCAGAAGAAGTTTTTTCAATGTTTAAAACATATTTGCCCTCTGTGACCTTGAGTATAAGTCA
>NW_018434072.1:0-268 GCF_002113885.1 Mizuhopecten yessoensis
TGTATGCAAACAAATATGATTTTATTTCCTGATCATGATGGACCCAACCCAGGACTGTGTACGTTTTGAGATGTAGATATAGAGTATTCCATCAATGATGTAATGTATTTTCCATTTAAAAATCATTATGATGCTTCTCTTGACCGTTCGCATTGCTAGCTTTTTGTACTGGATCCATACCTACGTAAATAATTTCCATTTTTGATCCTGATCAGGATGCCCTCGCTCAGGACCGTAGACGTTCTAATATATATATATGGAATATAAA
>NW_018434073.1:0-194 GCF_002113885.1 Mizuhopecten yessoensis
TCATATATATCATCATCAACATATAATTATCATCATCATCATATCGTCATCATCATACAATCCTCACCATCATCATACAATCATCACCATCATCATACAATTATCACCATCATCATACAATCATTACCATCATCCTACAATCATCACCATCATCATACAATCATCACCATCATCATACAATCATCACCATCATC
>NW_018434073.1:203-268 GCF_002113885.1 Mizuhopecten yessoensis
CGTCCACTTTTTGCTTTTTGGGGGGTTACCTCACATGATTCTAAATCCGCATAATTCCCCTGGTT
>NW_018434074.1:0-268 GCF_002113885.1 Mizuhopecten yessoensis
AACACATTGTCTAGTAATGATACAATACACGTCCCCTACCACAACGTATTGTCTAGTAATGATACAATACACGTCCCCTACCACAACACATTGTCTAGTAATGATACAATTCACGTCCCCTACCACAACGTATTGTCTAGTAATGATACAATACACGTCCCCTACCACAACACATTGTCTAGTAATGATATAATACATGTACCATACCACAACACATCGTCTTGTAATGATACAATACACGTCCCCTACCACAACACATTGTCTAGTA
>NW_018434075.1:0-268 GCF_002113885.1 Mizuhopecten yessoensis
GTGATTGAAATATCAGGGGAGAGTTATTGAAATATCAGGGGAGAGTTATTGAAATATCAGGGGGGAGTTATTGAAATATCAGGGGGGAGTGATTGAAATATCAGGGGAGAGTTATTGAAATATCAGGGGAGAGAGATGGAAATATCAGGAGAGAGTGATTGAAATATCAGGGGAGAGTGATGGAAATATCAGGGGGGAGTTATTGAAATATCAGGGGAGAGTTATTGAAATATCAGGAGAGAGTGATTGGAATATCAGGGGAGAGTTA
>NW_018434076.1:0-268 GCF_002113885.1 Mizuhopecten yessoensis
GGTGGTGATCAGGATATCCTCAACCCCTATACTGTTTGTGGTGGTCAGCAGGGTATCCTCAACCCCTATATTGTCTATGGTGGTGAGCAGGGTATCCTCAACATCTATACTGTCTGTGGTGGTGATCAGGGTATCCTCAACCCCTATACTGTATGGTGGTGATCAGGGTATCCTCAACCCCTATACTTTCTGTGGTGGTGAGCAGGGTATCCTCAANTCTGTTTGTGGTGGTGAGCAGGGTATCCTCAACCCCTATACTGTCTGTGGT
>NW_018434077.1:0-268 GCF_002113885.1 Mizuhopecten yessoensis
CTAAAATGTTACAAGTTAATTTTTTATTTGAAAACTTTGATAAAATTAACTAGTACGGGTGGGGTTCGAACCCACGCGGAGAGAGCTCCATTGGAACTTAAGTCCAACGCCTTAACCACTCAGCCACCGTACTTCTTATGTAGATAACATTGTCAGTGAGAGACAGGCGCGGCAATATTTGATATCCATGTGTTATGAATTTATATAAGAAAATAAGATATTTCAACGTTAGTGTATTATATTTAACTGGTTTTTGTTTTTGATTTCT
>NW_018434078.1:0-268 GCF_002113885.1 Mizuhopecten yessoensis
TGTACTTACCGTAAGAAACAGACAAATAGTGCAGCGCGGAAATGGCATTATTTGTGTCACTCTGAACACTCGTACGGCACTCATACATGCTGCCGTCTTGGATGGAACAATAATCAATTTGTAAAACACTCAACGTGGTATGATCGGGGTTGGTTGTTGTTGTTATTGTCGTCCTGTACTTCCATCTGCCCTGGTCTGGTTCTATCTTGACGTTGGTTCTGTACCCGACGAGGAACCATGTTAGGGGTAACATTGATGGATAGGGGGC
>NW_018434079.1:0-268 GCF_002113885.1 Mizuhopecten yessoensis
ATGAAAATCTCCACGTCGGCAAGGAATCCTACAAAACCCCCGAAAATACATAATCAATGTAGCATTTGTGAATACTCAGATATACACGAAACAATTCTTCTTTATCCCTCCTCTTGTTGGACAGAGTGAGCAATCATTATAATTCTTTCCGTACTGCAAATCTGCTCTGGTATCCCTATCTGTATAGTTACTAAGCTCACAGGTGAGGAGACATGTTTACACATTAACAGGTCAATGACAGGTAAGGCCACATGTTAACATGTGAACA
>NW_018434080.1:0-268 GCF_002113885.1 Mizuhopecten yessoensis
AGTACTTAGAGACTCCTCTCCGACATCACTGTGGTGTTTGGTACAAACGGTACTTAGAGACTCCTCTCCGACATCACTGTGGTGTCTGGTCCATACTGTACTTAGAGACTCCTCTCCGACATCACTGTGGTGTTTGGTACATACAGTACTTAAATACTCCTCTCCGACATCACTGTGAAGTTTGGTACATACAGTACTTAGAGACTCCTCTCCAACATCACTTTGGTGTTTGGAACATACACTACTTAAAGACTCCTCTCCGACATCA
>NW_018434081.1:0-268 GCF_002113885.1 Mizuhopecten yessoensis
TTCCAATTAAATATGGTTGACATCGACTTCTTATTTCCAGAGAAGTCGCTTAAAGCAATATAGCCAAATTGACTCCATTTGGCCCCGCCCCTCAACCCCCTGGGGGGTCAGCCCAACCATTTGTACAATTTTGAATCCCCACCACCTAGGGATGCTTCCAGTCAAATATGGTTGATATCCATGGCATAGTTCTACAGAAGTCGTTTGAAGGAATATAGCCAAATTGACCCCTTTTTGACCCGCCCCTCAGCCCCCTGGGGGGTCAGCC
>NW_018434082.1:0-268 GCF_002113885.1 Mizuhopecten yessoensis
CCCCAAAATGGATTTATAAAGGAAAAGTACCAACAACTTTTTAAAGTTTTTCCAAATGGCAACCTTGAGGCATTTCTTTTTTGGTTTTCAGATTTGTCTGAAAATTCAATATGCACATGAGAACCTTTACGTGTGATATTTGAGAAGAATCCCTTTAGGACTTATAGGAAATTTTTTTCAGTGCTATCCCCCTTGTTGGTTTTTTGGGGGAGGGAGGGGGTTATGCACTTATTTTAATTTGTTGTATTTTACTATTAGTTCCACTGAG
>NW_018434083.1:0-268 GCF_002113885.1 Mizuhopecten yessoensis
TTTAAGCACGTGTAAAAAGCTGGTCCAGTCATTTACAGGAAATTTGAGTCCGTGTAAAAAGCTGGTCCAGTCATTTACAGAAATTTTAAGCACGTGTAAAAAGCTGGTCCAGTCATTTACAGGATTTTTAAGTATGTGTTTTTTAAATGCTCGTCCAGTCATTTACAGGAATTTTAAGTACGTGGAAAAAGATTATCCAGTCATTTACATGAATTTTTAGTACTTGTAAAAACGTGGTCCAGTCATTTAGAGGATTTTTAAGTACGTG
>NW_018434084.1:0-268 GCF_002113885.1 Mizuhopecten yessoensis
ACTTGGTTGTCAGGCAGAACTAGTATTGAGTATGCAAAAACATTGTATGCTTCTAAGAAGAATTTAACTTTTTTCCAGCACTTGGAAAACTAATGAAATGAAACAAATGAAATTTTGAGATTTTCTGGCTTATTGAAATCACTCAATACCACTTGATATAATTACATTTCACCCAATTTCAGACAGAATACTTGGCCGTCAAGAAGAACTTGTACATGTTGAGAAGATTGTTGAAATTGAAAACATTGATAGATTTGGTTTTGAGAAG
>NW_018434085.1:0-268 GCF_002113885.1 Mizuhopecten yessoensis
ATTTTGTTGCAACTCTATTCAATCCTTCCTGGACATTTCGGAATCGTCTTTTGAGTGCACCATACCCCACATTTCATTAAGTTTGTGTCAGTATCATTATTGAGCCATGTAAAAGATTTTTCCATGACTCCTGAAAGGATATCATCCTTTTTGTTGCCCATACAAACCTCGTGTTGTTTTTGTTCTGTTAAAGTTTTTAACTTTTTTTGCCAGTGGTTGTATGCCAAGCCATTTAAAAATCGCGACACAGGCGATACGGTACTAGTCT
>NW_018434086.1:0-268 GCF_002113885.1 Mizuhopecten yessoensis
ATATCACTACTGATGTTAACACAGTATATCACTACTGATGTTTACGCAGTATATATCACTACTGATGTTTACATAGTAAATCACTACTGATGTTTACACAGTATATCACTACTGATATTTACACAGTATATCACTACTGATGTTTTAAAAGTATATCACTACTGATGTTTACATAGTTTATCACTACTGGTGTGTTAACAAAGTATCAATATTAATGTTTACGTAGTATATCACCACTGATATTTACAGATTATATCACAACTGATGT
>NW_018434087.1:0-268 GCF_002113885.1 Mizuhopecten yessoensis
TGGTTATTGTGGTGGGGGAAACCATCCATCAGTGTGTGTTTGTTATTGTGTTGGGGAAACCATCAATCTGATTGTGTTGGTTATTATGGTTGTGAAACCATCCATCTCTGTGTGTTGGTTATTGTGGTAGGGAAACCATCCATCTCTGTGTGTTGGATTTATGTGGTGGGGAAACCATCCATCAGTGTGTGTTGGTTATTGTGGTGGGGAAACTATCCATCTGTGTGTGTTGGCTATTGATGTGGGGAAACCATCCATCTCTGTGTGT
>NW_018434088.1:0-268 GCF_002113885.1 Mizuhopecten yessoensis
ATGTGTGCTTGTGTGTTGACGCTGTATATTTATTGGCAGTGTGTTGTGATGAGTGCTTGTGTGTTGACGCTGTATATTTATTGGCAGTGTGTTATGATGTGTGCTTGTGTGTTGACGCTGTATATTTATTGGCAGTGTGTTNTGTGTGTTGACGTTGTATATTTATTGGCAGTGTGTTATGATGTGTCCTTGCCTGCTGACGTTGTATATTTATTGGCAGTGTGTTTTGATGTTTGCTTGTGTGTTGACGCTGTATATTTATTGGCAG
>NW_018434089.1:0-268 GCF_002113885.1 Mizuhopecten yessoensis
AACATAACGATCATTGTTAAATCTCACGTTTCTGTTAAACATATCAATCATGGTTAAATCTCACGTCACTGTTAAACATAACGATCTTTGGTAAATCTCACGTCACTGTTAAACATAACGATCATTGCTAAATCTCGCGTTTCTATTAAACAAAATGATCATTGTTAAATCTCACGTTACTGTTAAACATAACGATCANGGGTCACTTGTAAACATAACGATAATTGTTAAATATCACGTTACTGGTAAACAACACGATCATTGTTAA
>NW_018434090.1:0-268 GCF_002113885.1 Mizuhopecten yessoensis
GGCCCCCCTTCACACCTTCTTTGTCCCCTCCTCCCCAAGGTCCCCTTCACATCTTCCTTGTCCCCTCCTCCCCAAGGTCCCCCTTCACACCTTCCTTGTCCCCTCCTCCCCAAGGTCCCCCTTCACACNTCCTCCCCATGGTTACCCCTTCACACCTTCCTTGTCACCTCCTCCCCAAGGTCCTCCTTCACACATTCCTTGTCCCCTCCTCCCCAAGGTCCCTCTTCACACCTTCCTTGTCCCCTCCTCCCCAAGGTCCCCCTTCACA
>NW_018434091.1:0-268 GCF_002113885.1 Mizuhopecten yessoensis
ATGTTATGATGAAGCTAATTATCAACAGTTCAATAATCTACTAAAATTAAACTTTAATTCAGAACTTCGACGAGAAATAAGGAAAAGAGTTCGTTACTTAAAGATATTTAAAAACAACCGCACGGACAATAATCATGACCGATTTAGACGACAACGTAACCACGTCAATAACCTTAAGAAACGTACTAAAGAACTATTTTATGCGAACATAAACAGACTCTTTGACAGCTTTACTGACTCGAACCCCAAAAAATTCTGGAAAACTGTT
>NW_018434092.1:0-268 GCF_002113885.1 Mizuhopecten yessoensis
ACACAATCCGTCCAAAATATGTGAAAGTAAGGTCGACTAACAAGTATCTTGTACTTGTCTTGAGGGAGAATGTCTTCATCAAAAGGAACAAAGCTGGCCTCCAGCTGGAGAGTCTTTGGGGGTCTACCATACGACCTGCACACCATAAAATACATCAAGTTGTGGTTCAAAATACCCATAAACACAATATGATGAAGCAGATTTATACATATTGTTTATTGGTTTTTTTCTCCTGGGTATTTAAAATTAACAAAATCGCCATTAATTT
>NW_018434093.1:0-268 GCF_002113885.1 Mizuhopecten yessoensis
CGCCATCCTCCATACTCCAGGGGTTACGCTCACTTTTGCCATCCTATATACTCCAGGGGTTACGCTCGCTTTTGCCATCCTCCATACTCCAGGGGTTATGCTCACTTTTGCCATCCTCCATACTCCAGGGGTTATGCCATCCTCCATACTCCAGGGGTTACGCTCACTTTTGCCANAAGGGGTTATGCTCACTTTCGCCATCCTCCATACTCCAACGGTTACACCATCCTCCATACTCCAGGGGTTACGCTCACTTTTGCCATCCTCC
>NW_018434094.1:0-268 GCF_002113885.1 Mizuhopecten yessoensis
ACAAATGTGTTAGTGGTGGCTGGATAGTGGAACAAATGTATTAGATGTGGCTGTATAGTGGAACAAATGTATTAGTGGTGGCTGGATAGTGGAACAAATGTATTAGTGGTGGCTGGATAGTGGAACAAATGTATTAGTGGTGGCTGGATNAAAAAAATGCATTAGGGGTGGCTGGATAGTGGAACAAATGTATTAGTGTTGGCTGGATAGTGGAACAAACGTATTAGTGGTGGCTGGATAGTGAAACAAATGTATTAGCGGTGGCTTG
>NW_018434095.1:0-268 GCF_002113885.1 Mizuhopecten yessoensis
TAAAGTTGCGTACACCAAAATACAATTTACTAATAAATTTACACTACAAATAATGGGTTTAAAATCTGTATATGGTAGTTTGATATTTGTTTGTTGGAGATTCAACGCATTCTTTGCTTCCTTGTCAACAAATTCGTTGCCTTTAATTCCGACATAGCTCGGAATCCATAGTAAAGTTATTTTTATACCTTTTTCAGTAAGATACGAGATATTCGAAGAGCAGGGTTTTGTACGATTGTGTTTTTAGGATCTCGTAGCTGTAAACTCT
>NW_018434096.1:0-268 GCF_002113885.1 Mizuhopecten yessoensis
ACGTCACCCGTGTTACCAGTAAAACACATTAAGTAACCTCGATGGACACGTCACTCATGTTACCTAGTAAAACACATAAAGTAACCTCGATTGACACGTCACCCGTGTTACCAGGAAAACACATAAAGTAATCTCGATGGACACGTCACCCGTGTTACCAGTAAAACACATAAAGTAATCTCGATGGACACGTCACCTTTGTTATCAGTAAAACATATAACGTAACCTTGATGGACACGTCACCTATTTTACCAGTAAAACACATAAC
>NW_018434097.1:0-268 GCF_002113885.1 Mizuhopecten yessoensis
TTCAACAGTCAAATTAAACAAAACTCAAGGTTCTGATTTTCGAACGCGAGCCTCTGTGTAAAATTTAGCCAGGTTTGAATTCAACAGTTCAGCATTGTAGCTTTCGAAGGCATCGTCTAGGTTCTTTTTCTTAAGATAAACATGGAGGACATGCACTGCTTGTTCAATGGCCATTTTTAGGTAAACAGCATCTTTATCTTTGAATGTTTGATAATTTGCTGATGTAATGGAGGAGACATGTTCTATTGTCGTCTGACAGATCGTGTTA
>NW_018434098.1:0-268 GCF_002113885.1 Mizuhopecten yessoensis
CTATATATCGCGATGTCAGAACACATGAAACATTGGAAATGGCATAGTGATAACAAAATTTTGATTACTTCATAACTTAAACACAACTCTTAATAAATAACAAATATATTTTGAGTGAATTAATTGGTGTTGATGTGTCGATTACAATCCTATCACGTCTAGACGTAATTTATTATCAATACGTTATAAAAAAAAAAGTCATTAAGGTTGAATTAATCATTTATTCTTGTACTTATTGATATGCAGATGATGTCAATCAAAGGAAACT
>NW_018434099.1:0-268 GCF_002113885.1 Mizuhopecten yessoensis
TGACTGTATCCAGCATAGTGCGGTATCAGTCACTCCATAAGAGTGACTGATACCGAAGTTCTTAGAGATACGCATTGAAAACGATTGATATGCTAGTCATAATTAAATTGGGATAAATTATACTTCCTGGTGTGCTTTGAAGGTGGATGTTTTCGATTATGCTCATTCAACCGCCATGTTGAATCATTGTCACCACTTCGGTTCACGATTCGAGGACGTGATATTACATGGAAATGAGGTAGATTTACATAGCGGTTGTTGTTGTTGA
>NW_018434100.1:0-268 GCF_002113885.1 Mizuhopecten yessoensis
AGGGAAGATAGATAGGTGGTCAGTATAGGGTCACTCTAGATATGGTTAGGAAAGAAAGACAGGAGGTCAGTATAGGGTCACTCTAGATATGGTTAGGGAGGACAGACAGGTGGTCAGTATAGGGTCACTCTAGATATGGTTANGTTAGGGAGGACAGACAGGTGGTCAGTATAGGGTCACTCTAGATATGGTTAGGGAGGACAAACAGGTGGTCAGTATAGGCTCACTTTAGATATGGTTAGGGAGGACAGACAGGTGGTCAGTATAG
>NW_018434101.1:0-268 GCF_002113885.1 Mizuhopecten yessoensis
AGGAAAGACCGTGACAAACAAATATAAAACAATTTACATAATATCGGTATATTGATATATAGTATCACTTGTCCCACAGTATGGTAAAGAAACAGAAAGTAATTAATGACAGAAAATATCCTGAGTAAGTAGGTGATCGGGCTATCCCTTCCGAAATAACTTGCTCGGATATCTACCAGCACTTAAGTGGGGTTTTCTTTTACGTTTTTGCAACAGCTGGAAGCCAGATCGGGGTAAAGACCAAGAGAAATGTAAAGTTCGGGACTCG
>NW_018434102.1:0-268 GCF_002113885.1 Mizuhopecten yessoensis
GATATATAACTGTGGTGGTGTCACCCTACAGCCTGGGTATAAGATTTATTACTGTGATGGTGTCCCCTCCCCCTACAGTCTGGGTATAAGATATATTACTGTGGTTGGTGGTGTCACCCTACAGCCTGGGTATAAGATTTATTACTGTGGTGGTGTCCCCTCCCCCTACAGCCTGGGTATAAGATATATAACTGTGGTGGTGTCACGCTACAGCCTGGGTATTAGATATATTACTGTGGTGGTGTCCCCTCCCCCTACAGCCTGGGTA
>NW_018434103.1:0-268 GCF_002113885.1 Mizuhopecten yessoensis
ATACCAGGTAGATCATGTGCTATCCCCATTGTCTTGTATTAAGCCGATCCCTATACCTGGTCCAAGATCATGTGCTATCCCCATTGTCTTGTATTAAGCCCATCCCTATACCTGGTCCAAGATGATGTGCTATCCCCATTGTCTTGTATTAAGCCCATCCCTATACCAGGTCCTAGATCATGTGCTATCCCAATTGTCTTGTATTAAGCCCATCCCTTTACCCGGTCCTAGATCATGTGCTATCCCCATTGTCTTGTATTAAGCCCAT
>NW_018434104.1:0-268 GCF_002113885.1 Mizuhopecten yessoensis
TCAATGTTTGTAAAAGTCATTCTTTTAAACACATTTGATGGAACTTCATCAAAACTAAAGGGAAACTATCAGGTCCTTTACACATCATGGTATTCAGAAAAAAAAAGTGTTTAAATAAAAAAATATATTTGCCCCTATGACCTTAAAAATGTCAAAATCAGTTATTGCTACAAACTTGATATCACTTAATTTGAGCATGCTACACTTATCTGACAAAAAAAAACTATTTTCTTTATCTAAGGAAACTGAATTCTTCATTAAATCGATT
>NW_018434105.1:0-268 GCF_002113885.1 Mizuhopecten yessoensis
CAGTTTGGTAAATGAAAAATCTTTATGAATCCGAAAATAGAAGTAGACTCTACAAAAAAATTGATTAACGAATTCTCGGGCGCGCGAAAACCTCCGTGGACACTCATTCCTCCGTGGACACTCAATCCACCCTCTTGAAACAGTGGCGGATCCAGGGGGGTTTCCATGGTTTCCGGAAACCCCCCCCAGCATTTTTAGACACAAAAAAAAAATCCCATTTTTTTTTTTTTTTTCTCAATTTTTTTGGTTGTTGCTGTGGTAAACCGAC
>NW_018434106.1:0-268 GCF_002113885.1 Mizuhopecten yessoensis
TAGGTGACACAGGCCCTCTTGCTTGGCCTATATCGCATATATATATAAATTCCTTTTCCTTCTTAAAAAGATTAAATTGGGAGGGGGGAATATGAACTATTCCTACACATAACATTTTACGGAGATTCAATATGACTTAAGCTCAACGATTCTATTATTCAGTATTGAGATCCTTTACCCTTAAAGTCATACATGTAGTATTGTCTATGTTATTGCAGAAAACTAGAGTTTAACGTTTATGGCTAAGGTGATGTCAAGCGATTTTCTG
>NW_018434107.1:0-268 GCF_002113885.1 Mizuhopecten yessoensis
CACTTCCTCAGAGATCAAGTAAAGATAAATATTTTAAAAAAAAATCACGTTTATGAGGTTTTTACATAATTGAGTTGTTAGTTTGTAAACAACTTCATGACGAGCACTGCTTTAATATGTTATTTGCACTCATAGCCTTACGCATCGAGATATACACAGGTGTGAAAGTTAAGTGTATAATTTACAAAATTATATATCATGTAGTGTGGCAGGTTTTGACTGGATTGTATTGGAGGTAATTTAAAAGCCTTGCAGCTGTGAACACGTC
>NW_018434108.1:0-268 GCF_002113885.1 Mizuhopecten yessoensis
GAGAAGATACGTAGTTTTTAAGCTTGCAGAAATTTACTGTTTTCCAAGGTCAAAACTATATTTTTAGTAATGAAGTTTTTTTCTCCAAAAGTGGTGTTCGGTATTCTTAGTCATTTTTTAGATATCGTCCCTTAAACGATATACTTTCATTTTGAGAAGTTCTTTTTACAAAACCAATAAAATGTTCTATGTGACTTTGCGATGACCAGTACGATATGTACATTGTCACCTTCGTCAGACAAATGACCAATGAAGCGTATGCACACAA
>NW_018434109.1:0-268 GCF_002113885.1 Mizuhopecten yessoensis
CCTTGAATATGGGTGAAGGTCATTCATTTGAACAAACTTTAATTTTTAGCCCTTAATCTTAGCATGCTACTGGCCAAATATCATCACCCGGGGCATTTTGGTTATTGAGAAGAAGTTGTTTAAAGTTTTTAACATATTTGACCCCTGTGACCTTGAATATGGGTGAAGGTCACACATTTGAACAAATTTGTAGCCCTTCATCTCAGTATGCTACTGGCCAAAAATCATTACCCTGGGCATTTTGGTTATTGAGAAGAAGTTGTTTAAA
>NW_018434110.1:0-268 GCF_002113885.1 Mizuhopecten yessoensis
AACCTATTATCATAAATGTGATTGGTTGCATTGCTCCCGGCCTCACCAGACCATGCTACACTGGTTACTGTTGAAAATCTATTATCTACAGTGCAACAGTTACAATAGGCACTTTTTGACTTAAAGCAGTTTAAAAATACATATATAGGTGCATGATCAGAATATTCATTAAAACGACCAACTTCAAAAGATTTGACATTTGCAATCGACAACTTATCAGCTTGTACATAATCTATTACACTTGTACCATTTGAATTACAAAACGTTA
>NW_018434111.1:0-268 GCF_002113885.1 Mizuhopecten yessoensis
GGGCATCTTTAGCCTGAGGTATGGTTGATGCTCTTTTGCATGTGGTTACCTAAGAAGATGTCCAGTTGTGGTATAGTTGTGAAAAAGCGGCATAAGACCTATAACAATATGCCCTGGCATGTTGAAAACGAAAAATTAACGATTTTGTACTGAAATTCGAAATGATGCCCAATGGGCATCTTTAGCCTGGGGTATCGTTGATACCCTTTTGCATGTGGTTTCTTAAGAAGATGCCAATGCGTGGTATAGTTGTGAAAAAGCGGCATAA
>NW_018434112.1:0-268 GCF_002113885.1 Mizuhopecten yessoensis
TCGGGGGTATGTTGGAGGTGTACGACATTCGGGGGTCTGTTGGAAGTGCACATATGGTGATATCTAGAAGGTGTACATATGGTGATATCTAGGAGGTGTACATATGGTGATCTCTAGGAGGTGTACATATTGTGATCTCTAGGTGTACATATGGTGATCTCTAGGAGGTGTACGACAGTCGGGGNTAGTAATATGGTGATCTCTGGGAGGTGTACATATGGTTATCTCTAGGAGGTATACATATGGTGATATCTAGGAGGTGTACATA
>NW_018434113.1:0-268 GCF_002113885.1 Mizuhopecten yessoensis
CTATATACAGTACTTGTGGTCGTATGTACACTGTATATCTATATATACAGTATTTGTGGATGCATGTACACTGTATATTTACGTACAGTATTTGTGGTCGTATGTTCCCTGTATATCTACACAAAGTACTTATTGTGGTATGTACACTGTATATCTAGGTACATTTCTTGTGGTCGTATGTGCACGGTATATCTACATCAAGTAATTGTGGTCGTATGTACATTGTTTATCTACGTACAGTATTTGTGGTCGTATGTTCCCTGTATAT
>NW_018434114.1:0-268 GCF_002113885.1 Mizuhopecten yessoensis
GCATTGGTAAATTTCGTCGGGTATTTGTCCTTTGGTAGGAGGCTGCTTTTCCTTGTCTTTTCCAAGCGCTCTTTTTAATTCTCGCAGTTGTTCCGCCACGACAACGTCTGGATAGTGTCGCAATAGCTGCTCTACGGAGGGAAGTTCCTCCATGGTGGTCGATTTCGCTATGAGCTGATGTCGTTGTGAGATGTATTTATATACACAGTGGTAGTGTGGAGGGATGTATAGGGAGGATCTTGGAAATGTGATTATTCACGGTGATACA
>NW_018434115.1:0-268 GCF_002113885.1 Mizuhopecten yessoensis
CTTGTATTTGTCTACTCTTTCGCTCCATTTCTCTTCGATATTTAAGTTAGCCCGGTTGCACATCTTGGTAAAATAATCATCCTCTTTTGTGTCTTCATTTTCCATTTCGGTATTAAAGATATCCGCGTGAGCGAAGAAATTTGTCCTCTGTTTCTTTGCCGGACTATTGATTTTGTCCTCATCATCCCTCAGCTTCAATTTAAGAGTACTGTTTTCAGGGACTCATCATTTAACATGCCTATGTAGAGCGAGTATATTCTCAAACATT
>NW_018434116.1:0-268 GCF_002113885.1 Mizuhopecten yessoensis
GAATCTGTTATAGTCTCTTTCCTCATACTCCGTTGTTGTTTCTCTGTATAATCTGTTCTAGTGTCTCCTAAAAGTCCTTTGTTGTTTCTACGGAATCTATTATAGTGTCTTCTAATATTCCGTTGTTGTTTGGCTACAGAATCTGTTCTAGTGTCTCCTCATATTCCGTTGTTGTTTCTCTACAGAATCTGTTTTAGGGTCTTCTCAGATTTTTTTTTTTTTTTTTACAGAATCTGTTCTAGTGTCTCCTCATATTCCGTTGTTGTTT
>NW_018434117.1:0-268 GCF_002113885.1 Mizuhopecten yessoensis
AAATCTAATTAATGTTCACCTTAAGGTTTACACTTTGCTCTAGGATACACAGTTATAGTTATATATAGAAGCACATATTTTTCTATCCTACATTATTCATATATATATATATATTCTATATTTCCTTCAAATTGTGTTGCATGTCAGATTGTAATTAGTGCAATGTTACATTGGGTAAAATTGAAACGTAAAACATAATTTATTAAAATACCAATACTCCTGATCTCGTTTGTTATTTAAGTTATAATGGTCATTGTACTCACAAAGT
>NW_018434118.1:0-268 GCF_002113885.1 Mizuhopecten yessoensis
TTTGTACAGACTGGGTCATTGAAGTGAGTTAATTTTGTACAGACTTACTCATTGTAGTGAGTGTTTTTTGTACAGACTGGGTCATTGTAGTGAGTTAATTTTGTACAGACTCGGTCATTGTTGTGAGATAATTTTGTACAGACTTGGTCATTGTAGTGATTTAATTTTGTACAGACTCGGTCATTGTTGTGAGATAATTTTGTACAGACTTGGTCATTGTAGTGAGTTATTTTTGTATAGACTGGGTCATTGTAGTGAGGTTATTTTG
>NW_018434119.1:0-268 GCF_002113885.1 Mizuhopecten yessoensis
TAACTATTCCACAGTAAAACTATGAACTATTCCACAGTAAAACAACGAACTATTCCACAGTAAAACTATAAACTACTCCACAGTAAAACAATGAACTATTCCACAGTAAAATTATGATTTATTTTACAGTAATACTATGAACTATTCCATAGTATAACTATGAACTATTCCACATCATAACAATGAACTATTCCACAGTAAAACAATGATTTATTTCACAGTTAAACTATGAACTATTCCACATTAAAACTATGAACTATTCCACAGT
>NW_018434120.1:0-268 GCF_002113885.1 Mizuhopecten yessoensis
TATACACCAACAGTTTACCGTCACTACTTGTATACAACAACAGTTACCGTCACTACTTGTAAACACCAACTGTTTACCATCACTACTTGTATACACCAACAGTTTACCGTCACTACTTGTATACACCAACAGTTTACCGTCACTATTTGTATACACCAACAGTTTACCGTCACTACTTNTAGTTTACCGTCACTACTTGTAAACGCCAACAGTTTACCGTCATTACTTGTAAATACCAACAGTTTACCGTCACTACTTGTAAATACCA
>NW_018434121.1:0-268 GCF_002113885.1 Mizuhopecten yessoensis
TTAATTGTGCGTTTCTTTTTTTGTTCAGTATATATATATAAAAAAGTAACAAACAAACACACAATCTCTGCATTCCATTGAAATCGCAAGGAAATTGTCTGGGAATCTGACAACTAGTTGTGCAGTAAAATGAATGTTTTCGGAACATCTTGAAAAGGAAAAAAACAACGAATCTTTTCAAAACAACTTCTCTGTTGATTAAATATTCATTCCATCCAAACTAAAACGAATATTTTCTTTTTTGTCAGTTTTCAGTCATAATGATTAG
>NW_018434122.1:0-268 GCF_002113885.1 Mizuhopecten yessoensis
TTTTTTTTGGTCATATTTTTTTTTTATTTACTTAAATCAGTAAACCATTTGACTATCTTTGTGTCATTAAGCAGTAATCAATTGTTAGTTGAGAATGATCAGTTATACAACCTCGATTTATGCCTGTTTCTCGTCCGCTGAAGGTAAGTTGCCGTTACTTACAAATTTGTCCTTCGTGTGTAAACAAATGCCCATCATATAAATAAATTAGATAGACGGAATGATTGAATAAGAAAGTCAATATATTACTCACCAACACATAATATAC
>NW_018434123.1:0-268 GCF_002113885.1 Mizuhopecten yessoensis
ATATAGTAAGTGGAACCCTTGGATTTTAACGATGACAGTTATAATTATGGGAATCTGAATATGTCATCAATTAAGCTATTCATTTCCAAATTATTTCAAAATGTGTAGCTGACAGTTCGATTTTTAGGTTATTTACTATTATTGTATCAGAAGCAATAAACATCACAGAAAATGTATTTAAAATCTCAATACTTAAATGCAATGTTATTCCTGTTATTCCTTTGTAAAATGAAGAAGTGTGTGGGAACAAAAGAATTACCGCTCATAA
>NW_018434124.1:0-268 GCF_002113885.1 Mizuhopecten yessoensis
TTTAGTCTGGAGCATCCTTGGGCCAAGGGGATTCAATTTTTTATATGCAGTGGGTGTGGTCTCCCAGGGGGAAGAAGGGCGGGGGCCAATAGGAGAAATAGAGGTAAAACCTTTTAAATCCTTCTTCGACCATCGAGATTTAGGGATTTTTTCCATATTTAGTCTGGAGCAATCTTGGACTAAGGGGTCTCAATTTTGTATAATTGGTGGGTATGACCCCCTAGGGCATAGGGGTGGGGCTCTATTTGAAGTTTGTTCTCGCTATATC
>NW_018434125.1:0-268 GCF_002113885.1 Mizuhopecten yessoensis
GTAGACAGCAGAGGATGTTCAGAGCTGTCCCTACAGAGAACTATATCTGGTAGGACTCCAGATCTAGGTTGTAGACAGCAGAGGATGTTTACAGCTGTCCCTACAGAGAACTATACCTAGTAGGACTCCAGATCTAGGTTGTAGACAGCAGAGGATGTTCAGAGCTGTCCCTACAGAGAACTATACCTAGTAAGACTCCAGATCTAGGTTGTAGACAGCAGAAGATGTTCAGAGCTGTCCCTACAGAGAACTATACCTGGTAGGCCTC
>NW_018434126.1:0-268 GCF_002113885.1 Mizuhopecten yessoensis
GACACACTGTCTTAAGTAAGACACATTATCAGGGAGAAGTTAGTTTAGACACATTGTCTTAAGTAAGACACATGGTCATGGATATGTTAGTTGTAGACACATTGTCTTAAGTAAGACACATTGTCAGGGATATGTTAGTTGTATACACATTGTCTTAAGTAAGAAACATTGTCGGGGAGAAGTTAGTTGTAGACACATTGTTTAAAGTAAGACACATTGTCACGGCGAAGTTAGTTGTAGACACATTGTCTAAAGTAAGACACATTGT
>NW_018434127.1:0-268 GCF_002113885.1 Mizuhopecten yessoensis
CCATGCAGAGAAAATGACTGTAGTATAGGACTCTGAGTCTGGGGATGAAGATTTTTGAAATATTGGTTAATTTTCCCTATTAGGCCCCGCCCTGGCCCCTAGGGTTGGGGTAGGAATCCCAATTTTACAATTTAAAACCATCTTCCTCCTCCATGGATAATTCCCACCAAGTAAAAGTAGTTTCCAACAGAAAATTGTCAAAATATACCCAAAAGTGTTGTTGCCCTATATAAACTAAAGTAAACTTTACCCCCTCCCCAAGAGAGAA
>NW_018434128.1:0-268 GCF_002113885.1 Mizuhopecten yessoensis
CCCTAGCCCTTTTGGTTACTGAGAAGAAGTTGTTTAAAGTTAAAAGTTGACGCCGGACGGACGCCGGACGGACGCCGGATGACGGACGGACGCCGCACCATGCCATAAGCTCACTTGGCCCTTCGGGCCAGGTGAGCTAAAAATGAACTTCAATATGATCAGTAAACACGCCTTCTGTCTACAGAAAACTTAACAAGGATGGCAGTGTCATCTGTCTACAGAAAACTTAACAAGGATGGCAGTGCCATCTGTCTACAGAAAACTTAAC
>NW_018434129.1:0-268 GCF_002113885.1 Mizuhopecten yessoensis
AATGAAAGTGAAGACTTAGGGACGAACGATAAGGTCCTGATATGTAAGCTGGGACTCTGGGACGTAAGACAGTGTTCGTACATGAAAGCTGAGACTCTGGGACGTAAGGTAGTGTCCGCATATGAAAGCTGAGACTCGGAGACGCAAGGTAGTGTTCGTATATGAACGCCGAGACTCGGGGACGCAAGGTAGTATCCGTATATTGAAGCTGAGACTCAGGGATGCACGGTTGTGTTCGTATATGAAAGCTGAGACTTGGGGACGAAAG
>NW_018434130.1:0-268 GCF_002113885.1 Mizuhopecten yessoensis
TTCTTTATTTTCTCAAGTGGACGTCACCCTACAGGGGAAGACCATTGTGTCTACGACCAGCTATTACCCTTACAAGGCCTACATACAGTCTCCTGAAATATGGTAAAGAAGCAAAGACGACCCAATTGACTACTCAGATGTGGGATAAGGACGATGAGGGAGACATGGCCGAACACAGTTCTAGAACTGGTTCAAACGGAGTGTTGCTAAAAAGGGCTCAGATGTTTCAAGGTGGGAAGGTGGTAGACCTGGTCGGCCCGCTCTATCA
>NW_018434131.1:0-268 GCF_002113885.1 Mizuhopecten yessoensis
CGGTGTTTGGTTTTACAAGTTTCAAGGTATAACTGCATAAAAAAACAATGATTCTGATAATTTCAAATTACAGCAAATTACAACAAGTACGAATATCTCGATCCAGTCGAAACAGAAAGTGGACGAACCAAAAAACAAATGGCATTCCTTACATGAATACAAACACTAACCCTATTAGACATATACTGTGAATCAATTGATATTCGTAAACGACCAAAAAAAATGCGCCGAATTCTACTACGAAAATAATAGTAATAATAATAATAAT
>NW_018434132.1:0-268 GCF_002113885.1 Mizuhopecten yessoensis
TATTTTGTACAAACTATTTGATATTGACATTTTTCACAAGTAATTAGGTCAAAAATGTAATTTTATGACAGCCATTCTACTGTCCCATTATCACTCAGCTAACACCGGCGCTTATAGTCACAGATTTCTGCTTGGCCGCCAACTTATGTATTTCTTCACAAACCCCCTTTTTCGTCACACATACTTCTGTTTCTTGTCACACATACCTCTATATTTTGCCACGCATACCTCTGCATTCTATCACACAGACGTCTGCATTCTGTCACAC
>NW_018434133.1:0-268 GCF_002113885.1 Mizuhopecten yessoensis
ACTGTAGTTATTGTGCTCGTAGATTGATCAGTAACTATATTTACTATACTCATAGATTGATCAGTAACTGTAGTTACTGTGCTAACAGTTACTGTGCTCATAGATTGATAAGTAACTATAGTTACTGTCCTCATAGATTGGTAAGTAACTGTAGTTACTGTGCTCATAGATTGATAAGTTACTATAGTTACTGTCCTCATAGATTGGTAAGTAACTGTAGTTATTGTGCTCATAGATTGATAAGTAACTATAGTTACTGTCCTCATAG
>NW_018434134.1:0-268 GCF_002113885.1 Mizuhopecten yessoensis
TACACACACTGACACAGTCAGTATACCTATTGGTACACACACTAAAACAGTGAGTACACCTGTTGTTACACACACTTACACAGTCAGAATACCTGTTGTTACACACTTACACAGTCAGTATACCTGTTGTTACACACACTTACACAGTCATTATACCTGTTGTTACACACACAAATATNTATACCTGTTGTAACACACACTAACACAATCAGTATATCTGTTTATACAAACACTTACACAGTCAGTTTACTTGTTGGTACACACACTA
>NW_018434135.1:0-268 GCF_002113885.1 Mizuhopecten yessoensis
GTCGGTGTTAGATTTACATCTTTAACTGAAAAGGTTCCTTAAATAGTTTTTACTGTTAATGGTTACTTAGTAATGTAGTTAGATACACATGGAAATTGCAAATATTAATTAAAGAATTTATTTTGATCAAGCATAACATCTTAAGTATACCATACCAAAGCTTTCGGCTAAAATGTGCAAGATATTAGCGATAATGATTTCCAACAATTCAAGTTCGTTTTGGAGTAATGCTCTTCGTGTTGTAAACAGTTGAAACTTAAGAAACAAG
>NW_018434136.1:0-268 GCF_002113885.1 Mizuhopecten yessoensis
AGCTTTTTCCATAGCACAGCGTCCGTCATCCATCTGTCCATTCGTACATCAACTTTCCCTTTAAACGCTCATTTTGTATAAACTGTGGGTGTGGCCCCTCCTTGGTGGCATAGTGGTTAGGCCCAAAGGGGAAATAGGGGTAAAACCTTTAAAAGATTCCAACAAATTACATGATACTGGGTGGTAGTATCTTTAAGGAATATGTGCAAAGGGGTAAATTATAATCTTTTGTTGATTTGATGGTAGTGGCCAAGATCATTATAGAATA
>NW_018434137.1:0-268 GCF_002113885.1 Mizuhopecten yessoensis
TGAATATTTAAGACATCATCAAAGTGAAAACATTTTCTTCAATATCTTGAACACACACATACAAAACAATCAGAGAAAAATAACCTGATAGGACGAAGTATCTTTAGAACTGAGAAAAATAACCTGGTAGGACAAAGTATCTGTAGAACTGAGAAAATAACCTGATAGGACAAAGTAACTGTAGAACTGAGAAAAATAACCTGGTAGGACAAAGTATCTGTCAAACTGAGAAAATAACCTGGTAGGACAAAGTATCTGTAGAACTGAG
>NW_018434138.1:0-268 GCF_002113885.1 Mizuhopecten yessoensis
TCACTGTAGTTAGAATAATCAGGTATGTAATGCAAATGGCTGTATACATATATTAACATTGATGTGGTATGTGATAAACAAGCTGTATCACTGTGGTTAGAATCATCAGGTATGTAATGCAAATGGCTGTATACATATAGTAACATTGACGAGTTATGTGATAAAACTAGCTGTATTAATATAGTAACATTGATGTGGTATGTGATAAAACTGGTTGTATCAATGTAGTTAGAATAATCAGGTATGTAATAAAAGTGGCTGTATCAAT
>NW_018434139.1:0-268 GCF_002113885.1 Mizuhopecten yessoensis
GATCACTCGTTTCCAAATATCTGTATGATTTGAGTTTATACTATTGTGTAGCCCCCCAACCCACTGCAGTGTCGGACCCAGGGGTGTTGCCCTAGATGCCCGGGCAACACCCTTTTTTTCTGTGTCCAAAAATAATCTGGACCAAGGTTTTTAGAGATTTTCCTATATTCATATAGGATTTCCTTTTAATATATATGGCTTCCCCTTGCCAGCAGTTTGAATTTCTATATATATATATGCCTAAGGGTGTTGCCCAAACAAGGAATCC
>NW_018434140.1:0-268 GCF_002113885.1 Mizuhopecten yessoensis
TCATTAGTGCATATATATATTATACAGTTATGGACCTTTGTGCTGATGAATATGATGTGATATGAACCTGAAACAGTGATATTGACCGAGGCGAAGCGCATAACTGTTTTATTATATGCTTCAACAATAAAATAAAACAAAACAAAACATAACTCAAGGTTCTGCTTTTTGTACGTGAGCCTCCGTGTAAAATGTATCCAGGTTTGAAATCAGTTTAGCATCGTATCTTTCGAAGACATCATCTAGGTGGGTTTTTTAAGATAAGCAT
>NW_018434141.1:0-268 GCF_002113885.1 Mizuhopecten yessoensis
CAATTACTGCACTGTCACATGATCTGTACATCTGCACCTCCATTACAGCACTGTCACATGATCTGTACATCTACATCTGAACTACAGCATTGTCACATGATTAAAAAAGAACATCTACACCTTCATTACAGTATTGTCACATGATCTGTTTATTTTCACCTTGATAACAGCATTGCACATGATCTGTTCATTTTCACCTTAATTACAGCATTGTCACATGATGTGTACATCTACATCTCAATTACAGCATTGTCACATGATCTGTACA
>NW_018434142.1:0-268 GCF_002113885.1 Mizuhopecten yessoensis
GCATCATCAGTTTTAAATCGTCAATATAACCCACCAAACCTCCCATATTGAAACAGTCGTCACGCCAAGGTGACGGGCGACATTCATGTCAATCAGGTACACACTAGGCCTGTTATAGTTTAGCGAAAAGAGTAAAATACCTGCCGGCCGATTAGGTTTGGATCTCGATATGATCGCATACATGATATGGTGATAATTTTCTCAGTTGTGTCGGAAAGTCTATATCAACAATTTACTCTCGTTTGACTATTTATTGAGCTGGTACAGA
>NW_018434143.1:0-268 GCF_002113885.1 Mizuhopecten yessoensis
CCACACACACACATCATAATTACAATATATACACATACCCATATACACACACACATTACAATACATACACCTATCCACACACACACATCATAATTACAATACATACACATACCCATACACACACACACATTACAATACATACACATATCCACACACACACAGCATAATTACAATACATACACATACCCATACAAACACACACATTACAATACAAACACATACTCACACACACACACATCATAATTACAATACATACACATACTCACAC
>NW_018434144.1:0-268 GCF_002113885.1 Mizuhopecten yessoensis
AAAACTTAATATAACAACTGTAATCTAATGACTACACCTCTTGCAGGAAATTGACCTTTTCAGAGACATATCGTGAAAAACAATATTTCATTTACTACATTGTAGTATTCAATGTACGTGTTATCCGAACAATCAGTTATGTTTTCTTGCTTTTTCATATTCAAAGTTCTGGCCAAATGTCCAGTTTGACCACTCGATTTCTTAATTGGCAATCAAAATGTAACATTAATGTTATTACTGCTATCTAATTTCAGGCAGGAAATAGTCA
>NW_018434145.1:0-268 GCF_002113885.1 Mizuhopecten yessoensis
CAACCCCTTACTACTGTAGATATCTCACCTTAACCCCTTACTACTGTAGATATCTAGCCTTACTCCTTACTACTGTAGATATCGCACACAACACAAGTAGTAAGGGGGTGAGATGTATACAGTAGTAAGGGGCTAGGTGAGATATCTACAGTAGTAAGAGGCTAGGTGAGATATCCACAGTAGTAAGGGGGCTAGGTGAGATATCTACAGTTGTAAGGGGCTCGATGAGATATCTACAGTAGTAAGGGGGCTAGGTGAGATATCTACA
>NW_018434146.1:0-268 GCF_002113885.1 Mizuhopecten yessoensis
ACATTTGACAATTAAGCTCATTATGTAGTTCACTAATTTTCTTTGAAATGATAAATTCGCCCTCGTTAAGGAGGGCGAAGAGGGAGAAAATTAAACTACAACGAAAATTTCCAGGCACACTATACTTAAAATGTTGTCAGTGCTAGGAAGGTATGGTATACTATTTACAAATAAAGGATTATATCTAAATTGAAGAAGCTTGATCAAAAATACACATTCATCATAACACATTTTAATTAAACGGGTATAGTGGCATAAATATACAATA
>NW_018434147.1:0-268 GCF_002113885.1 Mizuhopecten yessoensis
TGACATTTGCAGCTGACAACACATGCTCTTTACTCCCTCCTGTTTCCCTTAGCTATTCATACATATAGAGATATAGATATTTACTACTGATTGCCTGGCATCTCTCTCTCTATATATACCTCTCTCTCTTTCTGTCTGCCAATGTTTTGTTCCTGTCTTTTTTCATCCTCTGGTTATTTTTCTTTTTATTAACCTTTCCCTTTTCCTTATACAAATATAATGCAAGTGTAAACATTTGAAAAATGTATTAAAATGACAATCAATAATT
>NW_018434148.1:0-268 GCF_002113885.1 Mizuhopecten yessoensis
CAATGTATTAAAATCAGCGTTCTGACTATCGCCTGTAACGATCATCATTATTCCTGTATTCAATGTGGTGGAAAACAAGTTGATAATGGATGTATCTAGGTCATGACCGTTGTTTGACAGGACATGTTGATTATGAACAGTTCTGGAATAAGTACCACAGTTAATTAAGGGTTATCAATTGCAACAAATAAGGCCGTGTAGTATAGTTCAGTACTACGTCGGACTCGCAAGGTCTAGCTTCCGTTACTGCACATGGAGGTATATGTAT
>NW_018434149.1:0-268 GCF_002113885.1 Mizuhopecten yessoensis
CATCGCTTGAATAGTATGCGCCTTTCACTTATAACTGGAGGCAAATCAGGGCGTTTTACAAATATTTGTTATTGATTATTTTGAGGACATTGGCTTACGTTTAAAAACTTGTTGAAACTGGAAAGAAAGATGTTCTAAAGCTTAGAAGAACGTGTAAGAAAAACAATCTCAGTTGGGATAATATGTAGAATTGGCACATTCATTACGAGATAAGAATGACTTTATGCCACTTTGCAAACAGTGATTGAGAGTGTTATTAATATTTGAT
>NW_018434150.1:0-268 GCF_002113885.1 Mizuhopecten yessoensis
TCCTTGTCCGAAGCGAACATTCCTTTGTGTGGCTTAGTGAAATTTAACGTGCGTACATATAAGTTTATATGTGACTATTTCTGAACAAGTTTGGTACGAGCTCAAAATGGACACTTCTCAGCTCCAGACGCTTCCCAAAAACGAAAGTCGCCAGAAAACACAACATCAAGTCCGAGCGTTCTTACTCAACTAAGAATCAGGAGAAGACATTCGTTTAGTGACATGACTCTAGAACCGACGCCATCTTTGAAAATGGACGTCGGCAAAG
>NW_018434151.1:0-268 GCF_002113885.1 Mizuhopecten yessoensis
TTATTTTCACTAATGTCCTCTTTAAGAAACTATTCTTTAAATTTATAAACGCTTTGTTCTGTTTTTGATACATATTTTAGTGGTATCCTTGGCTATGCATCGGACATATGGGGATTCCATAATGCATATGATATAGAGAAGGTTACCATTTAGCATTTTGTAAGAAAATTTTAGGAGTAAGAACATGTACAAGTAATGATTTAGTGTACCATGAATTAGGAAAATTACCATTGTTAGTTACTAGAAAATTAAGAGCTATTAAATATTG
>NW_018434152.1:0-268 GCF_002113885.1 Mizuhopecten yessoensis
GTAACATCTATGTATTTTTGTGATAGAACTTGTAACATATCTATATGATTTCCTCATTTGAAGGATTGGATAAACATGCAAGGCGTTAATTTGGTAAACATAATTTGTTACTCTTGATCAGGTAACATTCTTGTATATCTAAAGAACATGTTGGTGATGCATACATTTTCAGCACCCAGTTGTATCAAGCATCAGACAAATATATCAGATTTGAACCTTCTATTTAATTTATTAATGGAAATCAAAACATGTGTATTCTGTTGTAAAA
>NW_018434153.1:0-268 GCF_002113885.1 Mizuhopecten yessoensis
TCCCATCCCTTTTTAATTAATATCTCAATAATGGTCTTGAATACTGCCCAGGATGTTTTGTTTACTGACTAGAGTTCTCGAATATGGAAATATTATGTAGCAGAGACTTGGCACGGTGACAATTTCTACAGACTTCAGTGGCATGGGTATACTGGAACGGATATTGTGACAACTGTTGGATATATGTTTTACCGGCATCAGATAAGGACTTCAAGGAAACTTGAAGATTTCAGGTCAAGTGTGTAATTATGAACCCTGAAATGGCAAT
>NW_018434154.1:0-268 GCF_002113885.1 Mizuhopecten yessoensis
AGCCAAGAAGTGGAACCACGTCCGCCCCTGTTGCAAACTCAACCATGTCTTTCAATGTGAGTTAATCTTCTCCATCTGTAAATGCACGAAATAGACATGCTAGTGAGGATAAAAAATGTAGCAGAATATTAAGGAGATTTCAGATTTTCAATAATGAATTTCAATTGATACATAATCCTTTTTGTAAGTCATTAAAGGTATGAAATGTTGTCTGGGGAAGCCGGATTGTGATGTGGTGACAGGAGAGGTTAACTGTGTTATTTGTTAA
>NW_018434155.1:0-268 GCF_002113885.1 Mizuhopecten yessoensis
TAGCTGATTATTTTTACTGGTGATCCACCCTGCACCACAACGATAGAACCCCCCAGATTACTGTGACAGGTCCAGACCTTGCCAGCGTTTGTAAAAACAGTTCAGGAAAACTGGTGCCCTGATACAAGGATAAAGCTTATTTGACACTTACTGTTTACAGTCGGTAGATTTGTACGTGTTTTATTTTTGGGAATTTGAATCTTGCACAAAACACAAAGATTCACACATTGAAAATATCCCAATTTGCAGTATATGGGTATATCCACGA
>NW_018434156.1:0-268 GCF_002113885.1 Mizuhopecten yessoensis
TTGATACTGTTTCAGAATGCTTTCCTTTTATCAAAATACTATTGAAACAATTAGGTATAAGTTGACATAAACAAATATGTTCCTTTTTCATAATTATATGTCTGATCACTATTTTTACAAAATGCTGTTACATATATTGTTACTGTTTAAAAAAGAAATATATCAAAATGCAAAATGTTTTATTTGTGTTATGTTTGAAATATTTGTCTTTTCATCTTATGGTGATATAATCTGATTTTATATTATAATTTGTTGTCATTAGTTAAAG
>NW_018434157.1:0-268 GCF_002113885.1 Mizuhopecten yessoensis
TGTCTCATGTTTATGTCTCATGTTTATCTGTGTCTCATGTATCTGTGTCTCATGTTTATCTGTGTCGCATGTTTATCTGTGTCTCATGTTTATCTGTGTGACACAAAAACACATTCTAATAACATCACACACAGATAACAGATGTTTATCTGTGTGTGATGTTTATCTCTGTGTGATGTGTATCTCTGTGATGTTTATCTTCGATATTTATTTATATCTTATGTTATCTCTGTGTGATGTTTATCTTTGTCTGATGTTTATCTGTATG
>NW_018434158.1:0-268 GCF_002113885.1 Mizuhopecten yessoensis
TCTAAAAAATATATCTCACATTGACGGAATACAACGTTTTTTTGGCAAAATATGACATTATTTCTATAGGATATCTATTTTTAGTAATAGATTCTTTCCAGAAAGGTAAATTTCACGTTGAATATGTCATATAAATGTATAATTTGTGCCTGGAATATTAAATACAAGTTTCAAAGTCATTAATGGATAAATAGTTAATAGTTGACAATCTACATTGGTATGACCATTAATATTTATATTCACATTTATGTCACTTACAGTTCAATTA
>NW_018434159.1:0-268 GCF_002113885.1 Mizuhopecten yessoensis
ACAAGCCTAGCAACACACTGTTCAACGATACCTAGCATTATTAACATCATGTACCTAAAACAAGGCTAAACAACACACTGTCCAACGATACCTAGCGTTAATAACATCATATACCTAAACAAGGCGAAACAACACACTGTTCAACGATACCTAGCGTTAATAACATCATATACCTAAAACAAGCCTAGCAACACACTGTTCAACGATACCTAACGTTATCAACATCATGTTCCTAAAACAAGCCTAGCAACACACTGTTCAACGATAC
>NW_018434160.1:0-268 GCF_002113885.1 Mizuhopecten yessoensis
AACAATACTTGGTCGTTATTGATCTCTGAATAACAATACTTGGTCATTATTGATATCTGGGTAATGATACCTATTCGTTCTTGATCCCTGGAAAATGATATTTGATCGTTATTGATCCCTAAGTAACGATACTTGGTCATAATTGATCTCTGAATAATTATACTTAGTCAATATTTTCCTTTGAACGACTTCATCTGAAAAACTTGCAGACCTAGGGTCATGATGTTTGGCCAATAGGTTCCTGGGATGGAGTGCTCTAAAGTTTCTT
>NW_018434161.1:0-268 GCF_002113885.1 Mizuhopecten yessoensis
TATTGTCTTAAAACCATTTTCCATCCTTTCGTACAAGACCACCATTCCTGAAGATTACAACAGTAGTTGTATTTACATTAAGAGTAAGTTTCATCATTTATATGTTGATACAATGCAACTAATATTGATTGTAGAGCACGAGGTTATTCTTCATATACAGCAGTGCCATCAGCGTAAAAAATCAATATACAATGTAATACCCTTTTCAATCGACTGGCAATTTTCTTTTCTATTTTCTTTTACATAATTAGCTTCATAATCATTAACT
>NW_018434162.1:0-268 GCF_002113885.1 Mizuhopecten yessoensis
AACATAGCTAGTGCGTCATATACCTGTACAGGTAACATAGCTAGTGCATCATATACCTGTACAGGTAACAAAGCTAGTGGGTCATATACCTGTACAGGTAACATAGCTATTACGTCATATACCTGTACAGGTAACATAGCTAGAACGTCATATATCTGTACAGGTAACATAGCTAGTACGTCATATACAAGTACAGGTAACATAGCTAGTATACGTTATATACCTGTACAGGCAACATAGCTAGTACGTCATACACATGTACAGGTAA
>NW_018434163.1:0-268 GCF_002113885.1 Mizuhopecten yessoensis
AGTATTTAAATCCATGCTTAAAGGAACTTAAACGGTATATTGTTTCATTTTCCTGAAAACGTTCTATTTACCGCAAAATTTATAAAGTCATCATGCACGAGATTTAAGGGGAAAATCAAATTTTAACATTACGTTTCCTATTGTAGTTTATATAATGAAATTTGTTATTTTAAAACGTAAAACACACGGAGAGGAGAATGTTGTTAAAAGGATGAAAGTCTGTTTTCTGGATAGTATTGGATGTATTTACCTGTATTTTACCTGTGTT
>NW_018434164.1:0-268 GCF_002113885.1 Mizuhopecten yessoensis
AATATGGCTGACGAGGGAGCACAGGTTCGTATTCGAAGTCAAATAGATCCTCCATGCTCAAACCACTTGGACACTGAGGCTGTATTTGTATGCGAGGTATGCGAGGAGGCCTTAGCTTGCCCAAAGTGTATTGTAAAAGGAGGATTTCACTGTGGCCATAGCTTTACGTTGCTTCAGGATCTCTTAGATGCATCCAAGACAGAAGTACTTGAGTTTAATAGAAACACTAGAGGCCAGGTACTTAGTCCCTTGAAAAAGATGTCCAAAA
>NW_018434165.1:0-268 GCF_002113885.1 Mizuhopecten yessoensis
TCTAAACAATAGGGGATTAATCCTCCATTGTCTATATATTAGTAGTGTCTCCAGTCAGGTCAGTGGTCATGGCTCAACGGACTGAATCTACCTAATATAATGTCACGGTGTGGTGATCACCCTGACAGTTGGGAGATGGACTCATAGCATCTGTTTGAATTAGTTATATCGGTAAAGTGTTATTTCAAGGTAAGAGTCTATTTCATGATAGATATACCTGTAATTTCACCGGTGGTTTCAAGTACACATGGTCACCAGGAGTGATTTA
>NW_018434166.1:0-268 GCF_002113885.1 Mizuhopecten yessoensis
ATGAGGTTGAGATTCTTATTGCTGGACATAAGATCACCTCATTACAAGACACTGGTGGCTCTACAGTATCTACAGTTGGAGAGTCGTTATATCGCTCACACCTGTCACACTTACCTGTACAACCACTTGATTGTATTTTAATGTGGAATGTGCGGATGGTAAACCACTACCCTATGACGGATATATTGAGGTTAGTGTTGAGTTGCTAGGATTGTCTGGTACACATGTACAGGATTGTATTCTACTAGTTGTACCTGACATTGACTAC
>NW_018434167.1:0-268 GCF_002113885.1 Mizuhopecten yessoensis
GCAGGTTATCAATAAACACGAAGAAGTGCGAGACCTCATTTCATCGTACTTTTTGAAGACAGTAGTTTTCTTCGTTGCAGAGAATACACCAAAGCAACTGTGGTCAAACGGTGGCCTCCTGTTCATCAACTACCAAAACTGCCTGAAAATGTTGACTCAGTGGGTTCGCGAAGGCCACTGCCCGAACTACTTCGTCCCCAAGAACAACATGTTTCTTGGACGAGTATTTGGAAAAGGTCAAGAAAACCTTGCGAATATTCTTGACAGC
>NW_018434168.1:0-268 GCF_002113885.1 Mizuhopecten yessoensis
GAACGTCAGTAGCTGGAGTTTGAGCTGGAGTGGCTGCATTATTCTTGTTACCAATATAAACAGAAGCATATGGGAAGTCAATACTACCAGTAGTTCCAACACTGTTATTACCAGCTTCTCCTAATACTTTAGCTTCATGTAAATTACCCATAGCCATACCAAGTCTTTCCCATTGTTGGAAGTGAGCAGTGATATCAATAGTACCACAGTTACGTGGAGTTTGACGGATACTGAAATATTGTTTGAATTGGGTATTACCATCAATAGA
>NW_018434169.1:0-268 GCF_002113885.1 Mizuhopecten yessoensis
GTATTAGATAGAGTTTGCCAACAATGAATTACCCTGAATCCTACATTTGTTTCCTCCTTCTAGCACTCATCAGTGATGCTAGGCGTCAAAACGTTGGAAATAAAAATTGTCTAATTGTCTACTGTTGAAACAGAGGGGCAGACGCGTAAAACCCCTTGATGACGAATTTAAAACTTTAGAGGGGTACTTGTAAATTTCAATTAAACAATACATGTATGTTAAGTGTGTATATTATGAACCATGCCACTGCGCAAAGGAGATAACTGTG
>NW_018434170.1:0-268 GCF_002113885.1 Mizuhopecten yessoensis
TCAGAAAAACAAATTCTATCAGATTTAATATTTTTGGAGTTTATATCAGATTTTGAGCCTTAATCACTACCAAAGCTACATAACTAGTAACCTCTGCAGTTTCTACTATCTTAATTCTATCATACAGTAGTTTATGTATATATCTCTACAATATCTTCATCACTAACAATTACTCCTGTATTGACACTTACAATTCTACAGAACTAATCCCTTCCATCTATGTTGTAATAACACTTACAGTTAATACAGACCTAACCCTAGGATATCT
>NW_018434171.1:0-268 GCF_002113885.1 Mizuhopecten yessoensis
TTTTTTTTATTAAGTTTCAATGTCTGGTGTATAATTGCAATGCCCGGCATATAGTTTGAATCTCTGATATAAATTTTAATTGTCTGGTATGCAATTTTAATGTCTTTTATAAAGTTTGAATGTCTAGAATATGATTTGATAGTCTGATATATACGTTGACAGTCTGGTATGTCATTTGAATGTCTGATATATAATTTGAACCTCTGGTATAAAGTTTAATTGTCTCATCTCACAATTTAATCATCTTTTTATATCCTTGCCAAATCCA
>NW_018434172.1:0-268 GCF_002113885.1 Mizuhopecten yessoensis
TTGTTCTGAATAAGCGAGAGACCTTCTATGTTGATTTTAGCCCGTAACATTCTTGGATGGTGGGTTATCGGGTTTGCTCAAATGCATGACCTTCTTTCAAGGAAGCATTGGTCGAATATGATAAAACATGCACCAACCTCTCGATAACCAATGGGCCATGGGTGGTGATATCTCCCCAAAAATGTATGTTCAAATTAATGACCTTGACACACTTTTAAGTAAGGAGGAGGAAATGTGTTAAACCCACATAACCCTATAGCCTTACTCA
>NW_018434173.1:0-268 GCF_002113885.1 Mizuhopecten yessoensis
GAACATTTGAAAGACAAGCGGAAACAAATGTCCAGTCCGCGGTCTTCCGATATAGTAGAAAACAAGAGTCCCGACTTGGGATCGTCTGGCAATTATGAATCGCTGTTTTCACCGGAATTCATGCATGATTTCGCCCAGATTCTGGCCCAAACCATAGCAACAATGGTCTCTAATTTAATTGAACAGTCGCTTACTCAAACCATCCAGCCCCACATACAATGTTCTGTGAATACTGCCATTCACAACGATAACCAACTAAGCGGTATTA
>NW_018434174.1:0-268 GCF_002113885.1 Mizuhopecten yessoensis
AAATAAAATAAAAAGCCACATAGAACAGTCAAAAATGTTTAAACATGAAGCGAATTTTTTTTATAATCTAAAATATATTTTTTCAATAAATCAGGACCAAAATGAGGTAGAATTTCGTCATAAGATGTAAATTAGTGTCCGTTTTTGAGAGAAAAAACAAGTAACGTTGAACATGTCCCATTCTATGAGACTGATATTCATTGTCATGTTGTTATACTTTTTGGAAACACATTTCTTATGATTCGTAATGAAATTAGAACTTTAGAAA
>NW_018434175.1:0-268 GCF_002113885.1 Mizuhopecten yessoensis
GCAAAAGACAAGAGGACAGGCTGAAGTATGGTACAATCACTAGCATCAGAAGAGATTACAGAACAGAAGTATGGTACAACCTGTAGGAACAGACAAGAGGACAGGACTGAAATATGGCACAACCATAAGCATGTGAAAAGAGGACAGGACTAAAACAAGGTAAATCCACTAGGAACAGACAAGAGGACAAGACTGAAGTATTTCACAACCACAAGCATCAGAAAAGAGGACAGGACTGAAGTATGGTTCTGTCCTGTCCTCTCTCTGT
>NW_018434176.1:0-268 GCF_002113885.1 Mizuhopecten yessoensis
ATAATATATGTAACACTCGTTACAATATCTGTAATAAATATGTAATACTCGTTATAGTGCATGTAGTAATATATGTGACCCTCGTTTCAATGTCTGTTATAATATATGTAACACTCGTTATAATGTTTGTTGTACCATATGTAAAGCTCGTTATAATGTCTGTAATAATATATGTAACACTCGTTGTAATATTTTTAATAACATAAGTGACTATCGTTTTAATATATGTAATAACATATGTGACCCTCGTTTTAATGTCTGTAATAAC
>NW_018434177.1:0-268 GCF_002113885.1 Mizuhopecten yessoensis
ATTCTGTGAAATAAAAAACATCCATATATACTTGTATACAACTATTATCGTTTTAATGACACGTGGAATCACACACACATACTACCAATACCACTATAATAACATACAGACATACACATATACCACCACATATATACCACCAACACAGCTTCCGCGACTTGAGGAATCGCACACTTTTGTCACGAATACCACTATAATTACGTACAAAACACATGTGTATCATCATCCATATCATTATACTGGCGTACAGAAACATAGCCCATCAATA
>NW_018434178.1:0-268 GCF_002113885.1 Mizuhopecten yessoensis
ATGACTTAAGTGAAATTGAGGTTGATGATGTATTATAAGTGCTTGTAGTACTAATAATAACTAAGATTATAAAGAGCTAACCTAGGGAATTGAGGCGATGTATATCATAGAGAAAAAAACACGTTCTTGTTGATGAAAAAGTATTTAAGTTAATCACACAATTTTGGTTTATATTTCTGATTTCTGTTTCTCATCGACATACAATGTATATGCTAGACTGAGCTCGATTTAGAACCTGTAAGAAGGTCGTATGTCTCATCAGTACATT
>NW_018434179.1:0-268 GCF_002113885.1 Mizuhopecten yessoensis
TTTTGTGTAATACTTGTATACAAATATTTTGTATGTTCAGAAGTCTGCACTATGAGCCTTTGACCCCAGGGACCTGACAAATGTTGCTATACGGGCCTGTATTTATTAAACCATTCTTATGCTCAAAACTCAGAATCTGTGCTTCAGCACAATTTCTTGTTCTGGCAATCTATTGATGAAAACTCGCATTTTGTCAATGATCTGGAGGACAGTTGGAGGCACTTGAAGACAAATACCCCTTTCCGTGTTTGATTTTGTAATTTTGACG
>NW_018434180.1:0-268 GCF_002113885.1 Mizuhopecten yessoensis
TATTTCAAAAATAAAAATAAATCATAAGCTAGTAGTTTTTATTAGTAAGTATGTAATAAACAGAATAAAACACTGTATTATCTATTTAGTCAATGAATGAGGAATGAAAATAATAAAAAAAATGTATTATATGTGACGCCTCTCAGGGGGATACAACTTTTGACGTTTTTGCATTTGCATTACCATACCAAAACTAAAGGAACGCCTACTTTCATTTTAAAAAAAATGTTAATGAATATAAAGCAATACAAATTCCAAGCTGAGTTGA
>NW_018434181.1:0-268 GCF_002113885.1 Mizuhopecten yessoensis
AAAAATATAGAAGACGTATCTTCCTAGATGTGTTGTATCGTAAAAAGATTATGTTGTACAGATACCAATGAAGTGGGAATAACTTACCTTGTAAACTTTCACAATACCATCATTTACCCCAATCCACATCTCGTCACCATTCATCGTCAGGGCCAGCGGTGTATATCTTTGTGTCGGTAACAGGGTACGTATGAGGACACCGTTTTTAGACAGCAGCTGTACACACCTACTGTAGCCCTCAGCGATGATGATATTTTCGAAGGAGTAA
>NW_018434182.1:0-268 GCF_002113885.1 Mizuhopecten yessoensis
TATCGGTTATATACAGTACCTCTGTTTGGGTTTATCGGTTACATACAGTACCTCTGTTTGGGTACATGGGCTATATAAAGTACCTCTGTTTGGGTTTATTGGTTATATACAGTACCTCTGTTTGTGTTTATCGGTTAATGCAGTACCTCTGTTTAGGTATGCGGGTTGTATACAGTACTTTTGTTTAGGAATATTGGTTATACACAGTTCCTCGGTTTTGCAAAAATGTGAACAAAGCAAAGACTATCACGGAGACTTATACAAAATT
>NW_018434183.1:0-268 GCF_002113885.1 Mizuhopecten yessoensis
GATGTTGTTACAGCAATGGACCAAACATTACAATGATGTTGTTACGGCAATGGATCAAACATTACAAAGATGTTGTAATAGCAATGTACCAAACATTACAATGATGCTGTAACAGTAATGGACCAAACATTACAACGATGTTGTTACAGTAATGGACCAAACATTACAACGATGTTGTAACAGTAATGGACCAAACATTACAATGATGTTGAAACAGCAATGGACCAAACATTACAATGATGTTGTAACAGTAATTTACCAAACATTA
>NW_018434184.1:0-268 GCF_002113885.1 Mizuhopecten yessoensis
GGTAACTTACAGTCGTCTTTAATATAAAGATGACAAACTATTATGTGTCGAAAAAATAGTTTAAGATAGCAAACGTTTGCTTGACTTATTACTTGATAAAAACCTTTTCCTTTGTAACAGAAAGCATCTTTAAACTTTTGATTGTGCGCGCGTTTAAAAGAAAAGCAAGAGTGTTATCTCCTATATCTCTACCTCTCTTTCTCCTCCTCCTCCTCCGTTCTGTCCTCCTCCCTCTTCTCCTCCTCCCCCTCTTCCTCCTCCTCCTCCT
>NW_018434185.1:0-268 GCF_002113885.1 Mizuhopecten yessoensis
ATAGCGTGGAACTGATGCCGACCTTATGATTCACAAAGATTAATCCATACCTCATAAAAACCCTGTCCAATACGTAGTTAGTTTTCGGTAGTAATGTGTGGGATATTTAAGGACATTCATTACCCCCCTTTCAGATATACAACTAAAGTTTTTTTGGGTTTTTTTTACCAACAATTATCAATCATTTACATAGCATGTATGATTGTAATGCTCATGATGATGATGATGATGTTTGTCACTGTGTATGGGTGATGATGATGATGATGAT
>NW_018434186.1:0-268 GCF_002113885.1 Mizuhopecten yessoensis
AGAAACTAAGCTACTGAGGCTGATCGACTGAGATCCCAGGTGACGAGGGTTTTGAAATCACTAAGAAGAACGGGTCGCACTCCAACAATTAGGCAGAGACAAATCTATTACCATACGACCAACTGACAAGGGGAAGACAACAGTTGTCATGGACACCGACGATCATGAGGTCAATGTCATAACAATGCTACAGAACAACAAGACATGAAAAGCTGCAGACCACTCCAACTCAAAAGTTTAAAAGGCGTCTCATAGCCATCCTGTCAAA
>NW_018434187.1:0-268 GCF_002113885.1 Mizuhopecten yessoensis
GTGTTGTCTTTTGTTCGATGTCTCGACAGGTTCAGCTGTTGTGTTATCTTTTGTTCGGTGTGTTTCCACAGGTTCATCTGTTGTCTTGTCTTTATTCGGCGTCTCCACAGGTCCAGCTGTTGTCTTGTCTTTGTTCTGCGTTTCGACAAATCGCGCTGTTGTGTCGTCTTTTGTTCGGTGTCTCCACAGGTCCAGCTGTTGTCTCGTATTTGTTCGGCGTCTCCACAGGTCCAGCTGTTGTGTTGCAGTTTGTTCGGTTTCTCCACAG
>NW_018434188.1:0-268 GCF_002113885.1 Mizuhopecten yessoensis
AATAAATGAAATTAAAACAAAACCACGAAAATTAGTGATTTCATAGTATATAATCATATCAGAGACAAGTAAACATTTCGTGTGTAAGTTTATTATCGACTGAGCGTGCTATAATGTCATCAACCACTGATTTTCTTAGTAATGACATGCTCTGTGTATTTGATGAGTTTTATGGCTAAGCTCGTACCTTATGTATTATGGGAGACTGCTGTACATATTAAACGAATTGAGGTGATAAACAATTCTTAGACGAAGGCATTTACAACAC
>NW_018434189.1:0-268 GCF_002113885.1 Mizuhopecten yessoensis
CACAATATCTATGTATATTGTATATAGTCTCTTGCACACCTCGGGGGAGAATCTTGTTTTGCAAAATAATTATGATATTGTCCGCAAAGAATATTAATGCTCCCCTTCGTGACGTATTTAAACTTTTCTTCTATATTTTGTTGCTCAATACTAATTTCAAAGACCGAATGCGATATTTCCATCCCGGGCAGACCAATCTTCGTGCCACACCTGTGTGTGGTAAATAGTGACAGTCAATGGTCCTGCATTCTCCTAGTCATAAATGTCC
>NW_018434190.1:0-268 GCF_002113885.1 Mizuhopecten yessoensis
GCTGAGATAGAAACACCTGAGCCCTTGATCATAATTAGAAAGAAGACGGATGAGGTAAATTTCTACTTTCTAGCTCACCTGAGCCAAAGGCTGGTGTGAGCTTTTCTGATCAACATTTGCCCGTCATTTATCCATCATTAACTGTTTGAACTTCTCAAAAATGTTGGAACCAGTTGTCTCCAAACTATGTATAGAGTTTATACCATGGGCAGTTCTAGATCTCTGGGTGTTGTTGTTGGTCATAAATGAAAATGAGGTTGTATAACAC
>NW_018434191.1:0-268 GCF_002113885.1 Mizuhopecten yessoensis
TATTACTCCTGGTATCAGCCGATTATGTCCTGACAGTTTCCAAGGGACCAAAGAATGAAAGTAAGTGTAACCCTGGAATTTCGAGGAAGGTCATCCCATGGTGTAACAATGATAGTTTTTTTTAGTGCTAGCAGTGATTCCCATTTTTTAAATGTAGTGTTAAGATAATCATCAGCCAGTTGTCATTTTCAATTCTGACCAACTTCTGGTTTTTTATTATTAAACGTGTGATGAAATATTTTACTGTTCCCATAATAGCTACTCAAAA
>NW_018434192.1:0-268 GCF_002113885.1 Mizuhopecten yessoensis
CATAAGTTAGACTATATGTGTTCTGTCTATCCTGACATCCATCGTATGACTGTATATCGGGTAGCTATCGCCCAGTCTTCACTGTTAAAAACAATATTCGCCCAGTGTAAATTTCGCCCTTTACATGTAATTACTATGTGGGTAAATTGAGTACAAATATTCGCTTTTATGATAAATTCACCCTTCTTGCTGAAGGCGAAACGAAAAAGGAGAAGAAAAAAACCATAAGTTAGACTATATGTGTTCTGTCTATCCTGACATCCGTCAT
>NW_018434193.1:0-268 GCF_002113885.1 Mizuhopecten yessoensis
TTTCTGTGTACTACAAAATTGAGTGCGTTTTGCCTTGAAACATAGAAAGAAGATGGCATTTAAAAAAACGATCTAAAAGAGGAATAATGAAAACATCAATAGAGACGAGTAGGAGACAAGCTAAGTCATCTGTATAATCCACTACTGACTGACATAAACGGGAGGGGGACTAAGGTATATACCCAACAAGTAACATATTCGATTCAGTGTGAACACACCCTCTAGCAATAGGCGAAAGGTCCCGTGTCGCGTGACATCAAACGCCGCC
>NW_018434194.1:0-268 GCF_002113885.1 Mizuhopecten yessoensis
AAACCAGAACAGGTATTTCAAATGGCAAAACCGTCGCACCAACCAACTTAGATACCTTGGCCGCCCATTATCACTACACATTAGAATTCCTATTTGTTTGTCTACAATGGACAGAAACTATTTTAAATATTGCTTCATTGAACAGTTCTGCAAAATGAATTACTACAAATTCATAAATATTGCTGCCAGTAGTCCATATAGTTTAAACTTAAAGTATGCATTCATATTTCAGTACACACGACTGTAGGCTCTGTTTGTGGATATCTTA
>NW_018434195.1:0-268 GCF_002113885.1 Mizuhopecten yessoensis
TGGTCAGTTTTACCAGTAGATTTGAATGGTCAGTCTTAACATGGCCTACCAGTAGATCTGAATGGTCAGTTTTAATCCATTAGAAACAATGATTAAGTAAATCTGAATGACCATGCTGTTTTTATCTATAAATGTTCAGTTTTGATTAATCAGGATCTAATTGTTTTTATCAAAAACAAACTAAAGTACTAACTACTTGTAAATGAAATGAGTAAAAATTCTATATTTTGATTGTTTTCTAACTTCTTCATGTTCTGTTCCGACCTGG
>NW_018434196.1:0-268 GCF_002113885.1 Mizuhopecten yessoensis
TTGCATTTCGCTAAAAGGATTGGAATGTTACATTAATACAATTAAGATGAAGTCATAAAGAAAATATTGACCTGCTGTTTCTAAAAATAGCACCTCCAAGTCAATATGACAAATTAAATGAGCAACCTACCAGTTACAATGTAGGAATAATTTGCCATCCAAGTTCTTGTCCACCCTAATGCTTATCTAATATGTTTTCAAAGAATTTACTGTGGTGCTGAAATTACATTTTGTAAGAGAATTGTTCAATTCTTTATATAAAAAAAAA
>NW_018434197.1:0-268 GCF_002113885.1 Mizuhopecten yessoensis
ATTTAATATTTTAGTAAAAAAAGGTTTTACAGTTGTGATTGTTGCTTTAACATTGATCTAATTTCTATTTAATCATTTTCAAGAAATAATTATCACTCGTGGTGAAACTTCTATATAAAGTAGAATTTTCCTACTTCTTCTAAATATCCTTCACCGATTATTTAAAGTCAGAGAATGGCTTTAATCCTTTTGATGCCATTTGCACCCGTGATGGGTGTTGGTCTGATAAATTTGTGCTATTAAACTGACTTTCCCTTCGATCTTATTA
>NW_018434198.1:0-268 GCF_002113885.1 Mizuhopecten yessoensis
GTAGGTAAAACAATGGAAAAGGCAATACGCGATTCAATTGTTACAAATATGGAGAAAAACAACCTGTTCAGCAATAAACAATTTGGATTCATCTCAAAACGGTCAACGGTGCTGCAATTATTAATGGTTCTAGAAGATTGGACTGAAATATTTGAGAAGGGCGGAGAGATAGACGTGATGAACATGGATTTTATGAAAGCCTTCGAAATTGTCCCACACAAATTATAAATGGGAAAACTTCGAAGCTATGGTTAAAATTATCCTGTTG
>NW_018434199.1:0-268 GCF_002113885.1 Mizuhopecten yessoensis
GTCTTCAGTTGAAAGATCGGTAGAGTTTCATAAAACTGGTAAGTTTATATTTTTTCATAAATGAAAAGTAAAAATCAAAATGAAATTGCTGAAATGCCGATATTATTGAACATATTTGATAGCAAACTCAACGTATATGTACCATTGCGTACCCATCCTAAATTTAGTTGGTATTTATATTTGCTTCGCCCTTTTGGCTTCGTCATGGTTAAGATGACATATTTGTAAGGTTTGGTTTCACTAGCTCATACCAACAGATAAATGATAT
>NW_018434200.1:0-268 GCF_002113885.1 Mizuhopecten yessoensis
TCTGTTTCTATCCGTCATAGATCTGTGTAATAAAAGACCAAAAGTCAGAAACAGCGCGAGCTGACCAGTCCTATCAATGACCAAACTTCAGAATCATTCATTATCTGTAATGTTGCTATCGTCTGCGCCGGGAACCGAGGCGCCTAAACGTAAAACTGAAATCCGTAGTGAAGAACCCAGATGAAGTGATATCAGGCAGGTTAATAACTAGTTATCGGCCCAAGTTGGTGAAAGAACTGTTTATCAGCCCGGACACTGATATGACAAA
>NW_018434201.1:0-268 GCF_002113885.1 Mizuhopecten yessoensis
AACAATACCTTTATTTAGATAATCACTCTAGTACACCTTTATTTAAATAATTACTCTGCTAAACCATTTACATATCAACAACACCTTTATTTAGATAATCACCCTAGTAAACCATTCACATATCAACAACACCTTTATTTACATAATCACTGTACTAAACCATTTACATATCAACAGCACCTTTATTTACTTAATCACTCTAGTACACCATCACTTACCAACGACACCTTTATTTGGATAATTATTCTTTCTAGTAAACCAGCACATA
>NW_018434202.1:0-268 GCF_002113885.1 Mizuhopecten yessoensis
GGGGGGGGGGAGATATATGTGCTTACGCGAGGGCGGAGAGACATCTATGTACTTACACGAATGGGAAGGGAGATATATGTACTTACACGAGGGCGGAGAGAGATCTATGTACTTACACTAGGGCGGAGGAAGATGCATGAACTTACACGAGGGCGGAGGGAGATATATTTACTTACACGAGGGAGGAGAGAGATATTTACTTACACGAGGGCGGAGAGAGAGATATGTACTTACACGAGGGCAGAGTGAGTTCTATGTACTTACACGA
>NW_018434203.1:0-268 GCF_002113885.1 Mizuhopecten yessoensis
GTGACTACTCTTACCTTTAGATGATTATGTGACCACTCCTACATTTAGATAAGTATGTGACTACCCTTACCCTTAGATGATTATATGAACACTCCTTCATTGAGATAAGTATGCGACTACCCCTACATTTAGATTAAGTATATGACTACCCTTACATTGAGATAAATACGTGACTACCCTTACATTTACATGATTATGTGACTACCCTTACGTTTCGATGAGTGTGTGACCACTCCTACATTTAGATAAGTATGTGACTACTCTTACC
>NW_018434204.1:0-268 GCF_002113885.1 Mizuhopecten yessoensis
GTATAGTGTATGTTAGGTCTGGTATCAGGTCTGGGTATGGTTTACATTAGGTCCAGTATCACGTCTGGGTATAGTTTATGTTAGGTCTGGTATCAGGTATGGGTATGGTATACGTTAGGTCTAGTATCAGGTATGGGTACGGTGTTTGTTAGGTCTGGTATCAGGTCTGGGTATTGTGTACGTTAGGTCTAGTATGAGGTCTGGGTATGGTTTATGTTAGGTCTAGTATCAGGTCTGGGTATAGTGTATGTTAGGTCTGGTATCAGGT
>NW_018434205.1:0-268 GCF_002113885.1 Mizuhopecten yessoensis
AAATTAAATAGCTGACATTTAATTTTCACCTAAATTGTTGATATGGTCTTGTGAATTTGATAGTTGACATCTTATTTTGACTTTTATAGTTGACATCTTATTCTGACCTTGATAGTTGACATGTTATTCTGACCTTGATAGTTGACATCTCATTCTGACCTTGATAGTTGACATCTTATTCTGACCTTGATAATTGACATGTTATTTTGACCTTGATAGTTGTCATCTTATTCTGACCTTGATAGTTGACATCTTATTTTGACCTTGA
>NW_018434206.1:0-268 GCF_002113885.1 Mizuhopecten yessoensis
AACAACTTGATAATTCTCTGAAGAAGCAGTATTAACAGAAAATGATCGTAATAGTAGAAGAGGCATGGAAGGTTTGACAAGACATATTGTCATTTTAAAGGGGGCATGCGTGACAATAATATGTAAATCGTCGAATTCATTACAGCACATTTGACAATCAAATTTCATTCCTTTTTGTTTATATCCACGACACGTTTCACACCCCGAGTTTTTGCTTCGCAAGGGTATACGGTTAAAACGGCCGCACTGCAGTAACGGCCCTAGTTAA
>NW_018434207.1:0-268 GCF_002113885.1 Mizuhopecten yessoensis
AAATCTATTTCAATGCACAAACTAACAAAATAACGACGGAAGATTTGATATTTGTTTATTTGATAAGAAGATATGAACATATATAGTATAAATATTTTGGTCCATCAAATGTATGTTCGTTATAACGATTGGGAGCATTGAAATTATCATCCTTGTCATTTGTATCCATTGTGGTTGTTAAAATTAATATATTCATTTGTCACAACTTTCATTTATTGCGTTTGGTAATTATTTGTCTTTACGTTTATATCAAATAAAGTGACTCGCT
>NW_018434208.1:0-268 GCF_002113885.1 Mizuhopecten yessoensis
AAAATCTCCAATTTGCTACGGAATGTCTCATTAGTCGCCTCTCAACACTGCGGTGGCTATAACAGTTACAGCAGGGGGTCCACACTTAGTCGCCTCTTTTAGTTTGCATGCATTATTCCTGCAAACTAAATAGAGAGTAAAAAATAGTGTTGTATATGGAAGAAAACAAGTTCCTTGGTGACAGACAATTTTAATTTTTATCTGGGAGGTCAACAGTGCTTCAATTGCTTAAAATCAGGGATGACTTGACTTAAATTTTAGATAATGG
>NW_018434209.1:0-268 GCF_002113885.1 Mizuhopecten yessoensis
ATATTGATGACTATGTTGATGAATAACAGAATTGCGGTGTAAAGTTCGACATTGAAGAGATAATTGAATGTGCAATTAAAGGGTTATTAAATTTATATATTTATGAATACACTAGCACACACAATGTATCTACGATATCGTTTGTAACTTACAATATGGTATTCCTGGTTGTAGATAATGGGTGGTTTCGTTTGTAGATGATAGATGAATTTCTAAAAAGTGCTTCGCCAAATTTGTTTAGCTTTTTTAGTGATTATTTTTCGCAATC
>NW_018434210.1:0-268 GCF_002113885.1 Mizuhopecten yessoensis
CTTTTTTATTTTCAAAAGAGGGTCATCACCCTCTTTTAGTATATCTGGGGTTGGCAGGTATGTTATCTAGGGATTTCTTTAATGTCCATTGTCCGTCTTGTTAAAGGATAAATACAACATTTCATTTCAATAAAAATTAAAACAATCAAACACTTTAAAATTCAGGGATACATGAATACTTGAAAAATGATACTTTAGAATCATTTATTTTCGTAGATTTCACATACTAGCCTGTTTCAAGGACATTATATTTCGCTGATTTCTGATT
>NW_018434211.1:0-268 GCF_002113885.1 Mizuhopecten yessoensis
CTATTAGGCCACTATTCTTAACTTGTAGCTTCATGAAATTCAAAATGAAATCCAAATACATGTCTGTATTTCGTCACCCGGATGTCCAACCATTTTCACTAATCTGCATGGCAAGTATTGCATTGTATCGGCAAACAAACTACCTAAGAAACTGATCCTCGGCTGGAGATACTATTTCATTTAGGTGCAATTATTTGAATATATGTTAATTTGGCGTTCAATACTCTGAAGATCTTAATCAACCTTGAACATCGTCTCCTCAAAAAGG
>NW_018434212.1:0-268 GCF_002113885.1 Mizuhopecten yessoensis
TCTCCGCCATTGTACAAGATATTTGTAAAGTATTGATCAATATGTATATTTCTGTATTCCTATATGCAAGGTGCATTTGGTAATAAAAATTGAATTGAAATTGAATTGAAAATTTAGTTCACTCCAAGTGCACATGCACCAAAGAAACCCAGCTGGCTGCTTTGTCCTTATACATGCAGCAACATTTGTACAACCTTGACATTTGACCTCTGAATGATTGAGTCAAATAGTTGTGACCAGCAGCGTTTCTAACACACTTACTCATTTA
>NW_018434213.1:0-268 GCF_002113885.1 Mizuhopecten yessoensis
AACTTAGGATCAAATAAAGCAGAAGTTAATATGCACTTTTTCAATATATCTTTTTCTATTTGTAATTGAATAATCGGATTTTAATATCAGGAACAAGATAAAAACCAGTAAACAAATGTTAAGCAACATTTTCAAATTTGTTTTTGGAACCAAAATGGATCGAGGAAATTTGAAGTGTGATTTGTTGGCATTGGAATCAGCGATAGGATCGGGAGTTTCAAGAATAACGTTTTTAAAATGAGAAGAGTAATTGAAAACACATGCGCTT
>NW_018434214.1:0-268 GCF_002113885.1 Mizuhopecten yessoensis
CACACGACCATGTAATCATGATAGTGTTATGTTGACTCACACATACACACACATCGATAAAATCGTGATAATGTTATGTTGATTCACTCATGATAGTGGTCAACATAACACTCACATGATTACATTGATATGTGTGTATATATGTAGGTCAACAAAACAAAATTATGATATTATGCCTGTGATAGTCTTGTGTTTATTTGCGAGTGTGTACATGTGTATCAATATAACACTATCATGATTACATGGTTGTGTGTATATGTGTGTCAAC
>NW_018434215.1:0-268 GCF_002113885.1 Mizuhopecten yessoensis
TTTTCATAACAATTGATAAACTTCTCCTGGCTGATCTCACCCTACCGAGATTTCTTTCAGAAAACATTTTATTTTAAATTACAGAAATTAATTATCCCTAGACACCCCTCCCATTTTTTGACGGTCGGTCATGCAGGAAACAGCAAAGTTGTTCCTACATTGGAACAAATCAAATAATATTAAGCTGTCACCTTCGACAAAAAATTGAAAATACACATTGATGTAGTCCGAAATTCTCGTAAATATTCTGATTTTCACCTATTTATCT
>NW_018434216.1:0-268 GCF_002113885.1 Mizuhopecten yessoensis
GATTTGTTGGTCCAGTTAGAAAGCAATTAGTCGTATCAACTATTTTCAACTACTTAGGTCCATTAAACAACCCATGTCACACTAAGAGAATGGTTGTTGGTGTACACTCTACCTATTTAGGTCAAATTGTTGCTGAAGCTTTGATGTACTCTGGTGTTGAAAGAGGTATGGTTATTTGTGGTGATGAAGGTTTAGATGAAATTAGTCCAGAATGTGATACTCACGTTTGGGAAATTGAAAATGGAACTATCACCAAGAAAATGATTTC
>NW_018434217.1:0-268 GCF_002113885.1 Mizuhopecten yessoensis
TAGGCCCGGAGATTTGGTCTAGAGTCAAAAATCTGTCAGATCTACATCCACAAACCACGGCACAAAAGAAATTATGAAAATCGAAGCATTTTTGGATTTTTTAAAAACGAAAGAAAAGTTGAAAAACGTGAAGCAGTCAGTGGCCCAACAAAAATGGTTTGAGTGAGTGTTAAAAAAATAAAATAGAGTCACTTTCACATGAAATGGAGGGAAGATTTTATAAATTGTGATTTGTTTTCCCATTTGCATCGACCCATCCGTGATTTAG
>NW_018434218.1:0-268 GCF_002113885.1 Mizuhopecten yessoensis
AACAAAAAGACGTATTCTATTACATAGCCTACAGCAAGGCATACACCACTGTTAATTGAAAATGCTATTTTAAAATGCTGCATCAAGACTTTAAAATAATAACAATCTGAATATAATTTTGTAATATTTGTTTCAATTATATCACCAACAACAATAGCCGAAAGTATGTACTAGAAGTTATGACTATCGATGTTTTCAAATAAGTGTAAAGTAGATGGGACTGTATGGTCCTTTTTGGCATATTTCTTTTCAGTAGTTCATATGAATT
>NW_018434219.1:0-268 GCF_002113885.1 Mizuhopecten yessoensis
CGGTTGTTATGGTACCGGTTGTTATGGTACCGGTTGTTATGGTACTGGTTGTTATAGTACCGTTTGTTATGGTACTGGTTGTTATAGTACCGGTTGTTGTGGTGCTGGTTGTTATAGTACCGGTTGTTATGGTACCGGTTGTTTTTGTGCTGGTTGTTATGGTATTGGTTGTTATGATACCGGTTGTTTTGGTGCTGGTTGTTATGGTATCAGTTGTTATGGAACCGGTTGTTATAGTACCGGTTGTTATAGTACCGGTTGTTATGGT
>NW_018434220.1:0-268 GCF_002113885.1 Mizuhopecten yessoensis
TACCTGTCTATTAATACTGTGGTGTTTTTGTACCTGTGTATTGATACAGTGGTAGTTTTGTACCTGTGTATTAATACTGTGGTATTTTGTACTTGTGTATTGATACTGTGGTATTATTTTACCTGTGTATTGATACTGTGAGGTAGTTTTGTACCTGTGTATTAATACTGTGGTATTTTGTACGCGTGTATTGATACCGTGGTATTATTGTACCTGTGTATTCATACTGTGGTATTTTTGTACCTGTGTATTGATACTGTGGTATTAT
>NW_018434221.1:0-268 GCF_002113885.1 Mizuhopecten yessoensis
TCAGCATATAGTTTTATATTACATGAAACTGAGTCGACAATATCACTTATGTACACCAAAAATAGGCGAGGGCCGAGGACTGTCCCCTGAGGGACCCCCGAGAGGACAGGACAGTTAAAATAAGTTGAGTTTCGGTAGAGGCTTAGAACAAAAACCATGTTGAACATTTGTTAGAATATTGTTCCTGTCTAGGTGTTTCATGATGCTACTGTGAATGATATATATATGTTCGAGGAGTTTACATGTTATGGATGTTAAGGAAACAGGA
>NW_018434222.1:0-268 GCF_002113885.1 Mizuhopecten yessoensis
TGCTCACAAGAGAAGATAACTCTGCAATACGCAGAGACGGAATACGTTAACAACATTTATTATATATTTTAAAGACCTAGTTTATGTCAAACATCTGTAAACAATTAGTTTTAATCACATCTACTTTATCGTTCAATATGTATTTAATACATGTCTAAATATATAATTGATGAAAACGACGTCGTACGATATATATTCATTCACCATAAGCTCGAGTCGCATTACATATGGAAATCAAATTTAGCTGCAAGGTATCCACAGTATTCTA
>NW_018434223.1:0-268 GCF_002113885.1 Mizuhopecten yessoensis
TCTTACTCAGTTTATCAGTCTCGTCAGTTTAGGACTGGACCGCGTCAATGATGTTCGCTTTTCAAATGAGAAAACTCTGTCCGCAATGATATCCGTACAGTCCAAGAGAAACTTGATGGCATTGAACGAGACCTTACCTCTCATAGGCCAATTGTGGACTCTGTCCAAGGTTGCATATCGTCATTGAAATCGCGTGTTCGCGACACGGAACTTTCTATAGCCAAAGCTCCGGTTAGAACCAAGGCTTGTGCTGACACTGAAATCAGGA
>NW_018434224.1:0-268 GCF_002113885.1 Mizuhopecten yessoensis
AGTAATAAAATACGGATTAGCAACACACGAATAAAACAAAGATGTAGCTTACCAACAGTTAAACAGACAACGATGTAACCATACAACTGTTAAACAGAGAAGTAACCACATAACAGTTAAACAGAGATGTAACCACACAACAGAAAAACAGAGATAATACCACACAACAGTAAAACAGAGGTGTTACGACACAACAATTAAATAGAGATGAAACAACACAACATGTAAACATAGATGTAACCACACAACAGTAAAACAGAGATGTAAC
>NW_018434225.1:0-268 GCF_002113885.1 Mizuhopecten yessoensis
AAGGCCAAACGTGAGACGTTGTCAAGGAAGACATTAGGAAGAAGAAAATAGTTTAGAAAGAACAGAAAATTAAGTCGCTCTTACAATCATGCAATGGGGGCAGGGCAGCAGGTACAATTCGTTCGCCCTACCTGCAGGGACTACAGCATTGGACCTTAAAGCCAGTATAATGTGACAGGATGGAATACTATCATGGGTGCCTTCAGTATAGCTTATAAGAGACAGCATTAAAAAGACGGCACCATATCCAGGCTATTGCAAGGAGGCA
>NW_018434226.1:0-268 GCF_002113885.1 Mizuhopecten yessoensis
TATTGGTCACAAACAATTAACTCCATCTAAGTTAAAATTTGTTTTATAGAACTCACTGCAATGTATATAATAATGTCAAAACGGTGTTATATTCACAAAATGTTATTCTATTGATTCAGCAGAACAGGTGGGGTTGTATAAAACATCTCGTCGACGTTAAATTATGACACTTAGGGAGCCATTTAGACTTGCCCCCGTCTCTAGAGTATTTAATGATTAAGAAAACAACTTGAACTCTTAAAATTTTGATCACATCCTTCGTTAGACC
>NW_018434227.1:0-268 GCF_002113885.1 Mizuhopecten yessoensis
TTTGCACGCTCAACAATTTGATACATTAAATTACAATTTTGAAAAGTTCAGTTGGTGTGTGTGTGAATACTTCGGTTTAAAACGGTAAACCTGATATACCACCAAACTCGCTATACCGCCAAAATCACAGAGGACAGAAGGTGGCGGTATAAGGAGGTTTTAATGTACGTCCAAATCAAAGTGAACCCTTTCACCAATGTAGACCATAATGGACTCATCCATACAATGCATGGAAGAGTCTACTAAAGTTACATAGGGGTGAAAGGGT
>NW_018434228.1:0-268 GCF_002113885.1 Mizuhopecten yessoensis
TGTATCTGTTATATAGGTCTGATACAGGTACCACGCTAGAGACCGTAAATGTTACTTCGGTCGTAGACAGGTATCACGCTAGAGACTGTACATGTTATATCGGTCGTATACAGGTAACACGTTACAGGCCGTACCTGTTAGATCGGTTGTATACAAGTAACACGGTACAGACTGTATCTGTTATAAAAGTCATATACAGGTAACACAGTTCAGACTGTACCTATTATATAGGTCGAATACAGGTAACACGGTACAGGCCGTACCTGTT
>NW_018434229.1:0-268 GCF_002113885.1 Mizuhopecten yessoensis
AACATCATATGGTTTTAAGGTCACTGATGAAAAAAAGAAAGAAAACAAATGTGCACCTATTTTCATCTATTGAACATAATCCTCATATTCAGTACAAGTTTTATAATAACCGAAGCAAAAAATACAGCATGTTCTGAAAGTTTCTCCAAAAAGGTTGAATTTGAAGAGACTTTAATACACAGAGCTATTAATTGTGAACAGTCGACTTAAGTACCACTAAGGTAATAACTAATGTTGTCAAGGGGAAATGGGCCGAGCTACATGGCTA
>NW_018434230.1:0-268 GCF_002113885.1 Mizuhopecten yessoensis
CCCTAAATGCTCTACATTGTCCCTAAACATGTCATGCAAATTCGGACAGTTAGTCTGTGTAACAGAAATGAACAACATTGATTCACATTCTTGATCTCGGAACTCAGAACCACATATCAGCCGAGTTATACTGGTTTCTTAGATAATGTTTTGGTGTGTTTCAGTTTCTGGTCAGTCCATCACCATAACCGGAACAAGTACCTTAGTAACGCCGACATCAGAGCTCAGAATTACATGTCAGCCAAGCTCAGCTGGTATCAGTGATGTC
>NW_018434231.1:0-268 GCF_002113885.1 Mizuhopecten yessoensis
TTTCCGTATTTTTGGACTGTAGAGGTACCACAGTATGTAACTTTGCAAGATAAATATTCCGGCACAGGAACTGGTCACGAAGTTGTGCTGTTCAATGACGATAAAGCATAGTTAGCAGAATTAGGACATGCAATGCTATCGGTCTATGTTACTCAAATGAATTCAGAGTCGTCAGTTTGGTTTCAATCACGGACTTAGATATAACTTAGATAATGTAATTCCGTGGTTTCAATTAAACTCACTGTCTGGAAATTCTGGCAAATTTTAT
>NW_018434232.1:0-268 GCF_002113885.1 Mizuhopecten yessoensis
TGTTGTTTTGATAAACCAAAAGTATCACAGTAAAGTTCTGCGATACCAAATGTTACCGGTGAATTCATGTTAAAGCAAAACCAAGTATCTTGTGACCTTCATGTATCATTGAACTTGACATAAAATGTCTTATCATAACATTTAGTGTAGTTTTAAAAAATCTAGATATGTTCCAAATATCATAATACTTTTGTATTAGAATATTCATAAGATATATAAGTAATTAATAACACCAAATAATGTTATAAAATATAGCATATAATTTAAA
>NW_018434233.1:0-268 GCF_002113885.1 Mizuhopecten yessoensis
ATGGTTATAACATATGTAAGATATCATTGTTTTGTACAGTGTAGGTAATCAATGGTATGTCCATGTGTAGGGTATCAATGGTTTTTATATGTGTAGGGTAACAATGGTTTGTATATGTGTATGGTAACAATGGATTTTACATGTTGAAGGTAGCACTGGTTTAAACATGTTTAGGGTTTCAATGGTATGTCCATGTGTAGAGTATCAATGGTTAGTGCATGTGTAGGTAACAATGATTTGTACATGTGTAGGTAATCAATAGTTAGTG
>NW_018434234.1:0-268 GCF_002113885.1 Mizuhopecten yessoensis
AGATTGTATGGAGGGGAACTATGGATTGTAGGGTGAGGGACTATGGATTGTAAGGTGAAGGACTATGGATTGTAAGGTGAGGGACTATGTATTGTAAGGAGGGACTATGTATTGTAAGGAGGGGAACTATGGATTGCAATGCGAGGGACCATGTATTGGAAGGAGGGGAACTATGGATTGTAAAGTGAGGGACTATGGATTGTAAGGTGAGTGACTATGTATCGTAAGGTGAGGGACTATGTATTGTAAGGTGAGGGACTATGGATTG
>NW_018434235.1:0-268 GCF_002113885.1 Mizuhopecten yessoensis
AGGGTGTGTAGACCATGGTTACGGCTGAGGTCCCCGACACAGTTAGCTGGGTGTGTAGACCATGGTTACGGCTGATGTTCCCGGCACAGTTACCTGGGTGTGTAGACCATGGTTACGGGTGAAGTCTCCGACACAGTTACCTTTGTGTGTAGACCATGGTTACGGGTTAGGTCCCCGACACTGTTAGGTGTGTGTGTAGACCATGGTTACGGCTGATGTCCCTGACAGAGTTACCTTTGTGTGTAGACCATGGTTACGGCTGATGTCC
>NW_018434236.1:0-268 GCF_002113885.1 Mizuhopecten yessoensis
GCAACACCTTAGTCTCGCTTCCGCTACTTCGTGGCGGCGAGACAACAAATAGGACATTCCACAGATAGTCGAACCACCAAAACACTTTGTGGCTTAGTGATTTAAATGTTCCCTGCGCAACATGTGGAACCCATAATAAAGTATCCCACAAACTCCATGAAGACTTACCGACCATACCATACAAAATGTACTAATATTAAAGCAAGGTTGACAAAGAAACGTGTAAATCCTACTTCTGATCGCTGTTTACATTAAGTTTTGCGATATA
>NW_018434237.1:0-268 GCF_002113885.1 Mizuhopecten yessoensis
TCTTCAAAGCGAGTTTGTCCTTTCACACTAGTACAGTACCTAATGTAAAAGAAATAGAACCGATCATTGCAATATATATTTATGATCTCTCAAGTTCATCCTCCAGCAATCTTGTTTTTATGATCACTTGCAAAATAAACTATGCACAACTAATTAGGACCAAGGCAAACCTACATATCAAATTTTAGAAAGATCCCTCAAGTGCTTTCTGAGAATTAGCAAAATAAACCTTAAAGATTTTAAAAGATTAATCTATTTCCCCTATATA
>NW_018434238.1:0-268 GCF_002113885.1 Mizuhopecten yessoensis
CATGTATGAGAAAAGTTTGCCCTGACGAATATCTACAAATGATATAATTGCATAAATGCTGTAAAATCAACATTGTTTTTACTTGTGGCCATTTTTAGATTTTGACATATGACGTCATGATGGCCATATTTGATTTAAAACTACTTGAAAATGTTGCATTGGCTCCATACCTTCTTGGCCTACATACTACTTGAATGACTATCAGCACATATCTTACCACTCAAAAGATTAGGTGGCCCCAGCATCATGGCGGATAAATTAAGAAGAC
>NW_018434239.1:0-268 GCF_002113885.1 Mizuhopecten yessoensis
TTTTTTTTACACCAACCGTAGTAACAAAAATGAACTAACATCCCAGTTACTTTTGAGTTTCGTATTTTACGCCGAAGTTTAGAACATATCCGACAGGCAGGCCGCTGCCTTCTTCAAAGGCCTGCCCGCCAGAGCTCGCTGCAACAGCGTATTGGGTGTTCTTAGAAACCCATCCGTGTAGCTGCAATATCGTAGCTTTCTGACGACGAGATTTTTTTTTAGATATTTTGGCAGAGGAGGCCGGGTATTATTAGCGAGCGCTGCGAGC
>NW_018434240.1:0-268 GCF_002113885.1 Mizuhopecten yessoensis
CATAGTCTTCAACACAGTTAAAGCCTTCAAATATTTTGACAAGAATAGGCATAAGAAGGGAAAAGCTATACTTTTAATTAAAACAGTTATGAAATATCTTGTAACAGAACAAATCTTAAAATTTTGGTCTGTGCGACGGACATCTCGTCAACTGAACTCATTAATCTGAGGCCAGTTGGTTGTTATTTAGTGTTTTGTTACATACTTTGACATGAAAATACCCATATCTTAACGCTTATTGCAGTTAATTAAATGCTAGTAAATTGTT
>NW_018434241.1:0-268 GCF_002113885.1 Mizuhopecten yessoensis
AGTACCCTTTGGAATGTAAAGAAAGTAATACTGTGTCTGTCTCCAGATGCCAGATTTCACAGAAAAAATAACAAACACATGAGTTGTATTTTATGAATTCTGTATTGTTAAAAGACATGCTAAAAATTGTGAAAAATGTGTAATTAAGCTAGTATTTAGTTGCCTATTTCTATAAGCTTAGAGTTCAGCAAGCTTGCGTATAATGATGTATCAAGTACGAAAAGTATGAAATATTTAGGAAGCTAGAGGATATTCACCAACTGATGAA
>NW_018434242.1:0-268 GCF_002113885.1 Mizuhopecten yessoensis
ATTCAAACGCCTGTTCTCTTACACTACAGTACGTAAGTCCATGGCCAGTTTGATCTGTATATTAACTTATGTCAATTTGAACCTTTAAATACCTGTTTTAATTAACAGATATAATTATGCCATTGACGAAAACATTCATCTGTATATAATTCGTGGACAACGGGTCACACAGCCGTGTTATTCTGAGTGCGGTAGGCGAATAACCGCCGGTAAACACTCCCTTGCTTATGACGGTCCTTTCATATCTCAATCATTGGGTAAAAATGTA
>NW_018434243.1:0-268 GCF_002113885.1 Mizuhopecten yessoensis
TACATACCGATATGAATGACACAGCGTCAAAATACATACCGATATCTATGACACAGCGTCAAAATACATACTGATATGTATAACACAGCGTCCAAATACATACCGATATGTATAACACAGCGTCCAAATACATACCCATATGTATAACACAGTGTCAAAATACATGCCGATATGTATACCACAGCGTCAAAAAACATACCGATATGTATAACACAGTGTCAACATACATACCGATATGTATACCACAGCGTCAAAATACATACCGATA
>NW_018434244.1:0-268 GCF_002113885.1 Mizuhopecten yessoensis
TGTTATTGGATGAATTTAATTCCCGGTTTGGCTGTCCTCTGGAGTTACACACAGACAAGGGACGGAATGTGGACGGGAATGTGGTAAGGAACCTCTGTGAGTTACTGTTTTCAAGCTGAATACTGCTGCTAAAGTTGGACGTAGTTCAAAGCTGCAGCAACCATGGAAGGGACCATTCCTGGTGGTTGAAGTGACGTATCCGGTGTTGTATAGAATCAAAGGCAGGAAAAAGGAGATGATAGTCCATCATGATCGGTTGAAGCTATAC
>NW_018434245.1:0-268 GCF_002113885.1 Mizuhopecten yessoensis
CCGGTATTCAGACAATGTTCTGAACTAAGAACCAAACACTTTTTTTATTTTCTGTAACAACCAGACAATTTGTAATATATCCCTGAATTACTTACAAATGCACCAAATACTGTTGTCAAAACCAACGTTAATGATCCTTTTACTTCATTTCTATGTCATTATGTCTTGTTTTCTCTGTAGGGTTCTGCTAAGGCAACTCAGACCAGTCAGAAGAATTCATGTCCTGAATATCAAGTATGTGTCACACTGTCGTCTGGACAATTCAGCT
>NW_018434246.1:0-268 GCF_002113885.1 Mizuhopecten yessoensis
TCCTGCTTCATCTAAGGCAAATCAAACAAAGTCCACAAAGCTAGATTTGGGGTAGTGACTAAGAAACAGCAAGGCACACTCATTACCACAATCGACAAACATCTACCTTAATATCACACATAGGTAATGGTATATCATTTCCCAAAAGAAGCGATAATGGCGACCATTTATCTTGACCATGGTTTTCATCAACCAGCATTCATTGAAACCTTGTGTTTCAAGTTTATCCACTACCAATCGACAGCTATCACGGAACCTTATGATGCTT
>NW_018434247.1:0-268 GCF_002113885.1 Mizuhopecten yessoensis
TGAACAAAAAAATATAAGTTTGAATGAATATTTTACAAAACATTGAAGAAATGCATATGTACAGTAAATTGAAATAAAATAATAATCAATATCAATGTTATAGCAATGTGTAACATTTCAAAAGTTATGAAAAGTACAGTAGTTGAAATCATACAACATAATAATCAAATCAATGTTATAGTAATGTATAACATTTCAAAAGTTATAGAAGTACATAAAATGGCTCACCTGTAAAATATTAGAGAAGACAGTCGTTAGATTCGATGTT
>NW_018434248.1:0-268 GCF_002113885.1 Mizuhopecten yessoensis
AAGCGATTGAAATATTCTACAACACTCCGGAAAACCAAATGGCAACTCAGATTGAACGATTGACGTTTCATCGTCTGTCGATAAATCTACACTGGTCGGCATATATAATCTCAATATGTTTTTCTTTTCTTCTGTTTGTAAACTGTGAGAAGAACTCAAATCAACCACACATTTATTGTCATTGAATACATCTTCATGACAAAATAGAGATTTGTGTTCCGCATATACATCGTTTCTGACGGTTAGGATCATGCAATTGGCATTGTTA
>NW_018434249.1:0-268 GCF_002113885.1 Mizuhopecten yessoensis
AGCTGTCATCTTAGGGTTGGCTGTGGATCAGAGAAACACGTCATGGCCACTGGAGTGTAAGATATCACTGTACTGGGATAGGGAGGGCACGCCTCGCCTACCTTAGGTTATTACCCTTATTGCCGTCTAAATTACCTAGTCGTTCAAACATCTAACAATCATAACAAAGTATCAATGTAGTCAGCCGGAAGGTTTTGGCGATAGTCAGTATTTGTACACGATTTCATAAATGCACAGTGACATCGTATGACAATATGCACTTGACTTA
>NW_018434250.1:0-268 GCF_002113885.1 Mizuhopecten yessoensis
GTATGCAAAATAATGATGTGCTGTCAACTAGAAAATGAGAGTTTGGATTGAAGTAGGTTATTAAGGTGAGGCAGACAATCACTTAGAGCCTTAAACAAAGTATAGTTTACTCCGGCTATGAAGATCAGGAAATATCAGGAAAGAACAATGTTACAAAAATAAAAACCAATTGCAAAATAATTATCTTAAAACTATATATAACACATGTATGTTTCACAAACATGTCATTCACATTTATTCTTGTAGCAAAACCCTACTTTAGCTAAAC
>NW_018434251.1:0-268 GCF_002113885.1 Mizuhopecten yessoensis
AGGATGTACTGACCAATGTTTTGCACTCAGAAACATCATCGAGCAGTGTTCAGAATGGCAATGATAACTCTACATAAAATTCTTTGAATTTGAAAAAGCCTTTGATAGTATTCATCGAGACAGCCTATGGAGCATTATGCGTACGTATGATGTATCACTTAACATGGTTAATGTCATCAGAAATGTTTAAACCTTCTTCACATGTAGTGTAGGAAACAGCGATCTCAGCTTCGAAGTCAAGACTGGAGTGCGGCAAGGGTGTGCCATG
>NW_018434252.1:0-268 GCF_002113885.1 Mizuhopecten yessoensis
ATAGTGAGGTGACCATTGTTCTCATACTGTAGGTTAATATCAAAGTGGTCGATAGTGAGGTGACCATTGTTCTCAAACTGTAGGTAAATATCACAGAGGTTGGTAGTGAGTTGACCATTGTTCTCATACTGTAGGTAAATATCACAGCAGTTGGTAGTGAGGTGACCATTGTTCTCATACCGGTAGGTACATATCACAGTGGTCGATAGTGAGGTGACCATTGTTCTCATACTGGTAGGTACATATCACAGAGGTTGGTAATGAGGTG
>NW_018434253.1:0-268 GCF_002113885.1 Mizuhopecten yessoensis
ACCAAGCAAAGAGTTATTAAAAACTCTGGAGCTCGGATTGATTACATATCTCACACAGTGATGGCACCTGATTTAAGAGTCACTATGAACGAAAATGAGCGCCATGAAAGAGATTACGTCATCATCAAGGATACGTATCACCTGCTTCAGACAATGCATATCCACGTAACAGCCATCAACAATCGGCTTAGGTCAAGTCAGTAATCGATAGGGAACAAACATTCACCCACACCTTTCCAGTCAGGAAATTATAACTAAAGTAGATTAT
>NW_018434254.1:0-268 GCF_002113885.1 Mizuhopecten yessoensis
AAGCAAGAATTACACATAATGATATGAGGATTATTCAAACATGTTTTTATCATATTTATGTATAATTAAGAAAATTCAATTAATGGTAAACTGACGGGAGAAATACAGAATCTGCAACGAGTGTTTAAGATCAACACTGGGCTAAACGAGTAACTTAAAACATTGATTTGATGTTAAATAAACCAACCCCTGCGAAATGATTATGAATAATTCATGAAATTTCATGAACAGTTCATGAATTATTCATGAATAAAATTCTTGAATGTTC
>NW_018434255.1:0-268 GCF_002113885.1 Mizuhopecten yessoensis
GAACTTGTGATGGGATATTTAGCTATTTATAGACACACACAATTCTCAAAAGGTATGATGAATTTGTTAATCAAGTCAAATAATAATAACCTGTCAAACATATTTTGGCCGTGAACAGGTATATGTATGAGCATATTACCTGGATTTAAAGGCTCTCTTCCATATCGGGCATATTTTTAAGAAGAATTCCACAGTAGTGGATGTGTCACCTGTGCAACTGATTTTCTATTTATTGCAGTGGTGACCTTGACCTTTGACCTTCGGACCT
>NW_018434256.1:0-268 GCF_002113885.1 Mizuhopecten yessoensis
AACCTGGGACCCTCCAAACTCTAGATGGTTCTGCTACATTCCTCTCTCCTTTTTCTAAGTCTTCACCCTGAAGACATCACTATTTACCACCAAGTTTCAGGTATCCCTTGCCAAGTTTACACCCAATGCCTGAAATAAGGGTTGGTCAAAGGCAGCACTGTAACATGAGAGGAAAACTGCATCGCCAGACCGGAGTTTGAGCCTGGTACCTTCTGAACTCTAGACGAACGCTCTACACTAACAATTGTGAAAGAGGGATTATTTACAG
>NW_018434257.1:0-268 GCF_002113885.1 Mizuhopecten yessoensis
TTATACCCATGAGTCAGTTGACTCGAGGTTAATAAAATAATCTAACATCTTTTCTGATATGAATAGTCCACGTTATGACGTCAGGACTCAATGGTTCAATTTTCGAAAACTCATGATTGCAAGGTACCATACTAGTGTACCAAATACACTTATTTAATGATATACCACAATTTCACCTAAAGTAGGTATCACATAGGTGTATCATTATCTGTGCCTTGTCTGAAATATCACAGGTAAAAGACACTAGTATCAACATATATAATGTACG
>NW_018434258.1:0-268 GCF_002113885.1 Mizuhopecten yessoensis
ACTGATGTGTCGCTTAGGACATTGATAACGTATAATAATGTAACATCCTTCTCTTTATAATGAGATTGAGAAATCACTCAAATTAATTAATACAATATGAAATATAGTAGAGGTTAAACCATGATAAAACACATTATTTTAACACAGTTCTTATGGTTCAAGTCCTATGATATCTATAACTTGGATTACTCATTAGTGATAACTTGAATCAGACAAAGGTGTACATGATATTTTAACAAACAAATTAACATGACTAGAGTTTAAACTG
>NW_018434259.1:0-268 GCF_002113885.1 Mizuhopecten yessoensis
AATACTGTCAGGCATAAATAAATACTGTAAACCTAAGTAATACTGTCTGGCATAAATAAAAACTGTAAACCTACATAATACTGTCAGGCATAAATAAATACTCTAAACATACTTAATACTGTCTGGCATCAATAAATACTGTGAACCTACTTAATACTGTCGGGCATTAATGAATACTGTAAACCTACTTAATAATGTCAGGCATAAATAAATACTGTAAACATTATTAATACTGACAGGCATAAATAAATACTGTAAACATACTTAA
>NW_018434260.1:0-268 GCF_002113885.1 Mizuhopecten yessoensis
TGTTTTGGTTTGAAACGGGGCGTGGCTTAAGTGCGATGGGAGGAGGTTTACACGATTGATCATGATTCTATCGCAGATTAGAACATAGTCCTATCCAATCAAAACACGCGTTGCAAACGAATCGTGTTGGAATAGTATTTATCACATAGCTGACCCATTTTACTATGTCATACGGCCATGTCATAAATATGGTACATTTGTATTACACAAGCATAATACAATCTAAAGGAGCTGCGATTGGTCAAAACCGTGGAAATATATTCCTTCT
>NW_018434261.1:0-268 GCF_002113885.1 Mizuhopecten yessoensis
TGTGACACACTAGCAGGAAGACAGTTATGACGGTGTTGTCAATGAAATATGTCTATGGTGTGACACACTAGCAGGAAGACAGTTATGGCAGTGCTGTCAATGAGATTGACGCGACTGTTAATACTGACAAGTTTACCGTGCATCAGTGATTTTAATGGTTAGACATCTGCTTAATTTAATGCAACAACAATATGTCTGCCTCTTCCTTCTGTTATGTCAACAAGTCGAACTTTTCACATATCAAATATGGTGGACCTTGTCCTTTAAC
>NW_018434262.1:0-268 GCF_002113885.1 Mizuhopecten yessoensis
ATGTCCTTGTTCGACTGATTTTTTTTTTTCTTGTACCCCAGACACAGACATCTCTTGTGCTACCCAGATTTGTCTGTCTCATCCAGTCTTTCTGGCATTCCTGATGTCAAAATGAAATGGACGTCATTTTGTATTGTGACGCCCTGCAATAGACAATGAAAATGGCACCAACAACGCACCGGGGCTCGCCTCAGGGTTTTGATAGAGGTCCATGTTATGGTTTCCTTGTGCTTTTGGTTACCTCTTGGTTCATGTTTGTGTCCTCCTT
>NW_018434263.1:0-268 GCF_002113885.1 Mizuhopecten yessoensis
TTTTTCATTGCTTTAATGCACTGTGCGTAATTTTACTAAGCATTCAGTGTCGAAACTTTCCATGACATTTGGTTAAACACATCATTTCAAAACACCTTACATAATCCTGACAAATGTTTGGAGGGGTTTACTTGAGGGCCAAGTGTACACCTGAATTTCTGTATATCTGCGGAAGTTTTAGTAAGTTGAACTTTACAGGAAAACAAATTTGGTTCTAGACATTACTTTGAATTTGTATTTTATTCTTCGACCAATTTAAAATAAAATC
>NW_018434264.1:0-268 GCF_002113885.1 Mizuhopecten yessoensis
GAATTGAATCTGACAGAAGTACTAACATCCAAAATATTTGGGATGGATTTAAAGCTATACATAAAATGCTAAAATCCAGTTCACTAGATCCAGCCACTTTACAAGAACAGATCACATCCTGGTGTTCTAATTACACAACAACTTATCAGTGTAGAGATGTCACCCCGTACATGCATTTATTGCGATACCATGTGGTGGTTTGATACATTTACATGGGAATTTGGTTGACTTTACCTTGAAAAGGCCAATGATAATATCGCCAAACAAT
>NW_018434265.1:0-268 GCF_002113885.1 Mizuhopecten yessoensis
AGAAGTAATATTGCTGTGATTGGTTTCTAGTTCTTGCTCTATAGAGTATATTGTTCTCAAGATTTCCCTTATAGTTTCGTCATCATTAAATAAATCTGCTGGCTAATCATGTGTATTATAACAGTTTAAAGCATCATCACTTATATTATGTTGAGTGCCATTAGGTGTTCAACTAATCTATAGTCAGGAATACGTTTGCTTTTAGTGTAAAAAAAATCACATTATTTAGACATTAACTCGACTTTAAAGTTTTGAATAGTGTGCAGTT
>NW_018434266.1:0-268 GCF_002113885.1 Mizuhopecten yessoensis
GTCTAGGTAAGGGAGATGTTGGCAACCTCGGCGCGCTAGCTTGTACGTGTGAGGGTAGAGTTGAAACGTTTCCACCATCTTTATGTTTTTTCGCTATGTGTCGATTCAAATTATCTTTCCTGGTAAATGAAACATTACACTGAGGGCATGAGTGAGGCCGTTCGTGGCCTGCCAAATGTCTCCTGAAGTTATTCAATATTCTGATTCGTCTATCATAGACGTGGCATTGGTAAATTTCGTCGGGTATTTGTCCTTTGGTAGGAGGCTG
>NW_018434267.1:0-268 GCF_002113885.1 Mizuhopecten yessoensis
ATATCAAGACATACACCATCAACAACTGTGTTTAACAGACCATATCAAGATATACACTAACAATAACTGTGTTTAACAGACCATGTCAGGACACACACCAACAACAACTGTGTTTAACAGACCATATCAAGTAAGCACCAACAACAACTGTGTTTAGCAGACCATATCAAGACATAAACCAACAATAACTGTGTTTAACAGACCATATCAAGTAAACTCCAAAAACAACTGTGTTTAACAGACCATATCAAGTAAACACCAACAACAA
>NW_018434268.1:0-268 GCF_002113885.1 Mizuhopecten yessoensis
CATAATATTGCAGTTGCTGTACCGCTTTGAACTTGAGTTACAGGTTACATGTTATTCAATGGCAAAATGAAAATATTTGTATGGAAAACTGATGTGATTATCCTCAGAATCTCTTGTAGAATGATTTTTTTTAAATCCTGCTTAGCTTTGTCGGGTCTCATGATATGGAAGAAACACAACTATCAAAGCCACACAAGGTATCTGTCATGCTTGACTGTTTTCATTTAGCCCTGTGTACCCACAAAGGAGCTCAATGAATGTTACCCAA
>NW_018434269.1:0-268 GCF_002113885.1 Mizuhopecten yessoensis
TAACATTATTGAGGTTAGGTTTAAACATGTGAGTATCGTGCTGTTCACTGTTTGCTGTTAAACCTTCAAAATTTGGCCGAGTCCTTAATGTGTTGAACCCTGAAGCTAATATTTGCAAGAGTTAATGAACAGAAACAGCAGATAATGACATTTTCCGTTATTCAAGGGGCCATAACTCCGCTAAATAAAGTCCGCTGAAAGTGGTCATCAAACTTGGCCGAGTCATTAAGGCATTTAACCCTGTGACCAAGTTTGAAGAAAATCGGTT
>NW_018434270.1:0-268 GCF_002113885.1 Mizuhopecten yessoensis
TGGTGTCACTTTAAACACTGGATACGCATCTAAGCGCTCTGATGTAACTATGAACACTGGATACGCATCTAAGCGCTCTGGTGTCACTGTGAACACTGGATACGCAACTAAGCACTCTGGTGTCACTATGAACACTGGATACGCATCTAAGCGCTCTCATGTCCCTATGAACACTGAATACGCATATAAGCGCTCTGATGTCACTCTATACACTGGATACGCATCTAAGCGCTCTGATGTCACTCTAAACACAGGATACGCATCTAAG
>NW_018434271.1:0-268 GCF_002113885.1 Mizuhopecten yessoensis
TAAACCATCAATATAAAGTCAGTAATAAAAAATATATTTCTACTTTTAAACGGAATATGGTATCACAGCCAGCAGTTTCTAAACTTAGAACACATATTTGTAATCCTGTCACTATACCTGGTGGCATTGTGACGTCATATTATTGTCACGACCAGAGGCAATGCCGTCAGATCAGCAGTTCTTTAACCAATCTTCCAGGTATACCAATGTATCCACCTTATTAAATGTATATAATTGATCAACTAGCGACATTAATGAGGAAAAATTG
>NW_018434272.1:0-268 GCF_002113885.1 Mizuhopecten yessoensis
GCTGTACAATAACTGAGGCATCGCACCGCTAAGACGGTTATTTATCAAAAGAAATTTGACGAAATAAATCATATATGTACACGACAAGAAGACATACAAAATATGGTTATAAGTATATATTACTTCCGGTCCGTGTCCCTATACGGTCTCAACTCTTTAACGATTGTTTTGGACCATTTTACCGGCAGATTTCGAGACAATGTCCCAATAACCAACATATGTTGGGAGAATATTCCTTTGTGATCCATTGCACAATCTATCACTACTT
>NW_018434273.1:0-268 GCF_002113885.1 Mizuhopecten yessoensis
GACACAGTATGTAACACATTGACACAGTATGTAACACATTGACACCCCCATTGACACAGAATGTAACACATTGACACACTCAGTGACATATTGACACACTCAGTGACATATTGGCACATTATGTAACACATTGACTCACTCAGTGACAAATTGACACAGTATGTAACACATTGACACCCCCATTGACACAGTATGTAACACATTGACACCCCATTGACACAGAATGTAACACATTGACACAGTATGTAACACATTGACACACTCAGTG
>NW_018434274.1:0-268 GCF_002113885.1 Mizuhopecten yessoensis
ACCGAGACAATCTGAAATCCTTAAAAATACACGAAGCATTCAACTTCAAATAGTCGTCGGTAAGGACAGATTATCTTGTTGTGACCGAGTGGAGCGTCATGCTACGTGTCCAGAACAGGACCGTTGTACAGACTGTAGACCATAGAATCATTTTGAGCAAGATAAAAAGTCAGTAATATTAAATGAGTTATATAATTGAATTCTGATTTTTCCTAACAAAATTCTGGTACTTTTTTAAGTTTACAAGAGACGATGTGCAATACTAAAA
>NW_018434275.1:0-268 GCF_002113885.1 Mizuhopecten yessoensis
TACTCCACCTGGGTTGTTGGAGTTGTGTGAGCAGGAGAAAAACACCTTCTCTGAATATCCATGTGTACGACAACTTCTGGGATCGAACCCGGTGGCCTGCGTGGAAGGCTGGAGTGTTAACCACTCAACCCAATCGCCCACAATGACGAAAGAACACAAAGGATGAGAAAGAGGAGCAGTGAAAGACAGAGTTATAGGCAGAGGGGGGCAGTCAAATACAGAAATATAGGCAGAGGAGGCAGTCAAATACAGAGTTATAGGCAGAGGG
>NW_018434276.1:0-268 GCF_002113885.1 Mizuhopecten yessoensis
GATTGTATGACAATTTGGTTTTCCTCAGTCGATTTGTTTTTCTTGGTACTTGCTCCCAAGTTTCCTTCGAACCCATGATAGGGCTTCATAAGTTCATGATGTACCACTTTACTTGTACCTGACTTCCATTTTCTGATCTTGTATACAATTCTTCTATAATATAAGCACCTACCTTGTAGTTCAGGAGATCGATCCTTTGTTCTTGTAAGCACACTTAAGTGAGCAGCATCTCCGACATCATATTGTTTGGCATTAGCTCTATGGTCAT
>NW_018434277.1:0-268 GCF_002113885.1 Mizuhopecten yessoensis
TAATAACTCTGCAGGTTTATCTTTGCCATCTTTTGACATGCAGTTTTTTGCAAATGTCTCACTCGGTTCAAAACAAGATAATGTTGAATGCAACCATGACAACTGAAATTTTTGCAGTGAGAAATCTTCATCTAGACAAAAAAGACGTTTCAATTTGTTCGGCAGTTCTGGCATAGATTTTAGGTTTATTTTGTATGCTGACTTGATACACAGTTGGACTAGTGAAGGAACATCTTTAGAAATGTTTAATGTTTCACCAACGGAAGTC
>NW_018434278.1:0-268 GCF_002113885.1 Mizuhopecten yessoensis
ATGGATTTTGAATAAAACTTATATAATTAACTTACATGTACATTGTATTATTGACTTAGCGTGGCCGTGTGGCGCAGTGGATAGCGAGCTCCTCGAGTTCGACTTCCGATAGGAATGAACAGTTATTGTGATAAGTTGTTAAACCTGTACAAAATCCCTTGTTCAGATTCAGTGACAATACAATATTTTTAAAGTTAAGCCAGACCGTGGATTTCTCTGGCTACTCCGGTTACCTCCCACACTTTGACACACTCTGTACTTTCATCCG
>NW_018434279.1:0-268 GCF_002113885.1 Mizuhopecten yessoensis
TGTACTGCGATCATGTACCGTACCGATGAAAAACGAATCCGACGCGACGTTGTCAGAGTCACTATCAGAATAGTCTACTGTACACGTGTGTACCTTGCCTGTGCCTTGATTTCTGTGTAGATCCTGTTCACACATATGTGCAAAATGATTCATCTTTTTACACTTGTCACACTGTTTTCCGTAAGCCCGACAGTATTTTGGACCTCTAGGATGTGATTTACCACAAAATCTACAGTTATTACGAGCGTTAGATTGTTTAAAAGGCGGT
>NW_018434280.1:0-268 GCF_002113885.1 Mizuhopecten yessoensis
TCACCTGTTTCCATGATAATGTGACCGGGCGGGGTACTGTGCTGGTACCTGCAGCATAGTATAACAGTAAGATAGCACTATAAATATACAAACTACAAACTATTACAAGGAGGTAAATATAACAACAGATCCTGTCTCCGGCACACATAGACACATGCACGCATACACAACACACATGTATTTTAACGACCTTAGCTGTTAAACCATATCAACCGAATACCTAAAATAAGTGTAAAAATGTTAGCGTAAGCTATGGTCTTGTTTTAAC
>NW_018434281.1:0-268 GCF_002113885.1 Mizuhopecten yessoensis
GAACAGAGAAAATATTATATTGTATGTGTATTATGTTGTGTGTGTGCTTTCCTCTGGAGGCGGAATGATGATGTATTTGCCTCCTTGCGACAGCATGAAATAACAAATACAATAAATAGATTTTGTTGATATGTGTATTATCAATGTGACTTAAAATGCACAATGTAAATTTCCTCCCAACTAGAAATTTGGTTTTAACGTGTACACTATTACATAGATATTGATTTTTCTCAGATAGAAAAGTCGAGTGATGACATATCAATGTATA
>NW_018434282.1:0-268 GCF_002113885.1 Mizuhopecten yessoensis
CATTTGCAATCATGAATGTTGTCTACATTTAAGTAGCCTTTGATCTGATTTGGATTAGACTATCCAATTTTACACATTTAACCCATATAGGTAATTTCAAAGAAAAAGTGACCGGCCTGGATTTATCTGCGACATGGAAAAGCGTTTAGTATTTAAATGTGCATAATGCAACTGCATTATCACTTGCTTTGTTTTAGTGTATACGTAGTACGTAATGGTGTACTGTTACAAGGCACATAACTACTTATTTAAACAATTATGTTATTGG
>NW_018434283.1:0-268 GCF_002113885.1 Mizuhopecten yessoensis
ATAACAAAAGTGTGGATATAATTGCAAGAGGAACAAACACCAATAAACTACTTAAGCACATGTGAAGGTATGTATGCAATATTTTGTGATATGTATATGATATTTATGGGTCAGTTTGTTTTGAAAATTATATGATGTTTGTGTATGGAAAATGAAACAGAATATGTGACTGAATTAGTATACCTTTGACCAGAATACATTACAATAGCTAGTATACAGTGAAAATTTGAATTTACAACTATTTGTAGCACCAGCAAGACCTGAGCTA
>NW_018434284.1:0-268 GCF_002113885.1 Mizuhopecten yessoensis
CCCACCCCACCCCCACCCCCCTAGCGGCTTTGCAACGAGCCATTATCTTTCTCAACTCCCTGGAGAGCATATAGCCGGTGCTGCCATGTCGGCGTTCACAGCTAGTATTCAACAATTCTAGCACTGTCCAACCACGTTCTCACTTACAGCTGAGTGGACTGGAACAAGCGGAGTAAAGTATGTTGCTGAAAGGTACAACATAGTGCCGTGCCGTGACTCGAGTCCGCAACCCTTCGGTCACGAGCCCGGTGTCCTACCACTAGACTCC
>NW_018434285.1:0-268 GCF_002113885.1 Mizuhopecten yessoensis
TGTGGCGTTGAACAGGTGTTTATTACTCTCCTCCTGTCCATTTGGCAGACCAAGGTCGACACAAGAACAATCAAGTGTGTGATACTTCACGGGTACGTGTGTACCCGTTCACTGTGGTCAGGGACGGTTGACTTGATAAACTAAAGTGCCTGTGAAATAATTGTGTGGTCAGCCATACAGCCATTGGTCGGCGACCGATTGTTATCTGTAGTGGGATTGTCCGGCAGTGACTTGTGTGCCAATTTGGCAAGTATTGAAATCAATTATT
>NW_018434286.1:0-268 GCF_002113885.1 Mizuhopecten yessoensis
GCAGTTGTAAGATTAAGGTATTAAAAACACTGCAGTAGACTACACAAAGTTTTCCAATACTCAGCTATCCCATCTATTCCCCAGGCCTCTGTAGATATCTGACTTTACTTTAAAGTACTAATTACCCCCTTAAAGGTATCCCAAGGTTATAGTGGCAGAAAGCCCCCTGACCTCTATTGATGTGATGCCCGATGGTGCCACTGTTGCTGTTGGATCTACACGCGGCAAAATATACATCTACGACCTTCGACAAGGTGACACGCCTGTC
>NW_018434287.1:0-268 GCF_002113885.1 Mizuhopecten yessoensis
CTACACTGCAGATGTCGTCAATGAAAGAAAAACTTCCTAGTTTCATCGAGTTTAATGTCGAATTACGGTTTCCGCTTTTCTTGTTTTAATGACCTAAGTGATGCCGTGACGACATCCTGGAGAATCGGTGTTTTTCTTCTTTCTGATTAGATGACATGTTTCCACAGTTTCCAACATGACCAGTACCCATACAAAAATTACCTTATAGTAATGTTGATAAAGGTATCAGTTTTTGCTTGATATTTTCATTGAAAGTTGTAGATTATTT
>NW_018434288.1:0-268 GCF_002113885.1 Mizuhopecten yessoensis
ACTATCAATGATCATCTTGACCCATCTGGTCAATGTACTGTAGATATGTTAAAATATGAGCAAATAAATATATATGTTTTCAGAGTTGCCCAAGTTCAACATACAATGTAATTCCCCCTGCCTGGTTTTAAGGAATTAAAATCTTTTATTTGCTCGGAATGAATAGGTTTATTTTCCGGTTTATTGGAACTGCCAGAGCTTTCACATCCCCTGTCTTCCAATTAAACTTATCAGACGTTTTTCACTCCTTTTTGTTTTCTAACACAGT
>NW_018434289.1:0-268 GCF_002113885.1 Mizuhopecten yessoensis
CGTCACAAAAACAGCCTGCTTGGACTTTGCGCAGAAATGATCAGCAATTCTGAAAAACAGATTGAAACAAAGATGGAACAAATTTTGACAGGTAACATTGACTTTATATCAATATTATGGTTCGCACAAATTATAGCAAATGTTATACTTGTGCCAAGTTATAGTGATTATTCATAACTCTGCAGTTTTAACGATACAAGCATAAGTATAGTGGTCTATTGTATACGTGTATTCCATCATAAAAAGTAAAACCACATTGGTAATATAT
>NW_018434290.1:0-268 GCF_002113885.1 Mizuhopecten yessoensis
AGTACGGGAGATATGCTTCGAAAACCTTTCTAACGACATTATGTAGGTCAGAGGTCACGGTAGAGGTCACATTGACCTACACATGGTACGCGAAACACCGCCTTCCATGCATGCACCCACAAACCAAGATGCATAACCGTAGGTGAAATAGTACGGGAGATATGCTCCAGAAACCATTCTGATGACATTATGTAGGTCAGAGGTCACGGTAGAGGTCACAATGACATACATATGATACGCGACACACCGCCTTGCATGCATGTACCCA
>NW_018434291.1:0-268 GCF_002113885.1 Mizuhopecten yessoensis
TGGAGAAGCTACATTGCGCAATATTACCTTCACAGAAAAAACGTTCGCTTGGCATTTTCGTCACCCTCGGTGATTCAAAAACGAAATGCTCATAATATCTTAAGAGATTTCAATGCTGAGCTAGACTTGTATCATAAAAGTAAACAATTGGTTGACTTTCTTTCAGATGAAAGTTTAAAGGATAAGTTAGACTTCGTAGAGATGTATAAAAATTTATATTCCAGACAATATTTAGAACATCTCGATATTCAATTCGCTGAAGCATGGA
>NW_018434292.1:0-268 GCF_002113885.1 Mizuhopecten yessoensis
ATGTGTATGTTAAGGTTGTTCCCTATGTGTATGTTAAGGTTGTTCTCCATGTACATGCTCAGGTTTCTCTCCATGTACATGTTCAGGACGTTCCCCATGTACATGTCCAGGTTGTTCCCCATATGTATGTTAAGGTTGTGCTCTATGTGTATTTTCAGATTGTTACAAATGTACATGTTAAGGTTGTTCCCCCTGTGTATGTTGAGGTTGTTTCCTATGTGTATGGTAAGGTTGTTTCCTATGTGTATGTTAAGGTTGTTCTCCATTT
>NW_018434293.1:0-268 GCF_002113885.1 Mizuhopecten yessoensis
CAAATGTATGTGTATTTCAGACATTTGTAACGAACCCCTGTGGTTTAATCACAGGGGCACGGTTCAATGATCAATTTATATCTGAGGTCTCCTTGTTTACCATGGGCACGGTTCAATTATCAATTTATATCTGAGGTCTCCTTGTTTATATATGGTAAACAAGGAGACCTATATGGATGGTAAACAAGGAGACCTCAGATATAAATTGATAAATTGAACCGTGCCCCTGTGGTTCAATCAGCTAAAATTTCTATACAGATACAGATGT
>NW_018434294.1:0-268 GCF_002113885.1 Mizuhopecten yessoensis
ATTTATGGGTATACGTCAAGGTGGTGCCAACTGTCCCTCTTTATGTCTGAATATCCTTAATGATAGTATGTAAGTGAATTATAGCTTTGTAAACTCTTTCCAATTCATCATTTGTGATTATGGGCAGTTTTTCGGACTTATATAACGGTCGCCGTTACAATTAGCATATGTTAATTGTGGGGGTTTTTTGGGGGGTTTTTTGTAAAGAGATACTCAATAAACCTTTTAAAGCAAATGTAAATTAACTTCATGAACATTATCACTAGAC
>NW_018434295.1:0-268 GCF_002113885.1 Mizuhopecten yessoensis
ACCTGTACATCAATAAATAATTTGTAAGAGCTTGATTGTTTGCACATGTACATCAATAAATAATGTGTAAAAGCTTGATTGTTTGCACCTATACATCTATAAATAATGACTCCAGTCACAAGTAAAATAAGGACTACACGTGGTAAAATAATAATCGAATTAGGGAACAACTGTCTGTTACCAGACTGTGACGTTGTCTAAGTCTGAGGATTCACTTTCAGTATAATTTAAATGATATTGCAGGGTACGGATATTGAAGCAGTATTTC
>NW_018434296.1:0-268 GCF_002113885.1 Mizuhopecten yessoensis
ACTATTGAAGAATGGAAAGTTAAAACAGAGGAGGTGGATATGTTACTACATTTGTATGTAACAACTGAGAGATGAAAAGTTAACGATCTGGAAAATAGAGTAGTCAGTATTACATTTATACACAGGAAAATCAAGGGACTTAAATACATTGCACTATCAGTAACAGATATATACAATAAGTATATCAAAGAGGTTGGATGTGATGTAAGGGCCACACTGTGCATAATCAGTAACAGAAACGCCAAATAATGATATATACAAAACACAA
>NW_018434297.1:0-268 GCF_002113885.1 Mizuhopecten yessoensis
TGGATATGACCCCAGTAACCTCTGTACGTGCTGTTACTAACCGAGTCGATAACTCTGATGATAGATGAAGTGCATTGTAATCCATACATTGTTTAAAGTAGCTAAAACTTGATAACTGTGATGTATCTGAAATTGACAAAGGGATATATCACATGGTGAAACATTGGGTGCTTAAAATACATATCGGTTACTGGCCTCTTAGACTGGTATACGTTTTTAATTCCACAAGCCTGATGCCTGGCTGTTAGATTTTATGTCGGGACTTGTG
>NW_018434298.1:0-268 GCF_002113885.1 Mizuhopecten yessoensis
AAAAAAATCTGACAGTCTGGCCGAATCCTTTAAAACTCTCTGGTTATGAATTGGTATTTAACCAGACAGACAAAAATTGAATGGTTAAACGATAATCTCGGCTTTTGCTATATTATTTAATATTGCAATAAAAGACGAAGCACATTTTCTGATTGACTGACATACATTAAAAGATTAATATAAACCAACATTCTTTGATCTTAAAGCTTCAATATATTGTCCACATTTTAAATTGTGAAAGCTGCGCTGGCAATATTTAGAGTGAGTA
>NW_018434299.1:0-268 GCF_002113885.1 Mizuhopecten yessoensis
GGTTCAGGTGGTTCATTACTTGCTGGTATATGATGTGCTCGATCACCTTGCATATCCACATATTGCTGGTAAGAGACACTGGTCAGTAGTTGCTCGGGTCAGTCTTGCTTCCTTTCTTAAAGATCGCGTTGATGTTGGCATTCCTCCAGTCATTCTGTACATTTCCAGTGTCGTACGAGTGATGAAATATGAGAGAAAGGGATGGTGAAATTTCTCTAGCTGTTTCCTTCAGCACTCTTGTAGGGATGCAATCAGGGCCGCTCGCTTT
>NW_018434300.1:0-268 GCF_002113885.1 Mizuhopecten yessoensis
CAGTCGGTGTTGGCCTAGGCATTCTCCGCCTTGACAGGGCACGCCTCTTTCTGAGTGGATGACGCCGTACAGCTGTACTGGGGTGTCGTATGGGCTCAGGTGGAAGTTGCAGTGCAGCTGATGTGCGTACTCAAAGTGTTGCTGGTTACTCATTTGCAACGTCTGAAGTAGAATTCGTTCGATTGAGAGCCTAATACGCTGTCCAGAGTCTGCGGGAAGCTGGGATTCTGTTGGACTGATCACAGTCACAGCGATTGCTGACCGCTCT
>NW_018434301.1:0-268 GCF_002113885.1 Mizuhopecten yessoensis
AAAGTTAATGTTATTCCAATCAAATGTACCGATTAAACATTTATATCATTATTATCTTTTGCTTTTGGTCAAAATGCACGTGTAGTTTTATCGACCAATTAAAAACAATCAGTTATATTTTAGTTTTTAAAAATGGCTTAAGCATGAACCTTTGCTTAATGCATATGTAGATATATGAACTAGTGCTGTGGAATCAAAATACGTTATTGAAACAGATTCATCTGTAAAAAGAAGAGCCTGAACGTTTCAACCCGATCCAAAAAAACCT
>NW_018434302.1:0-268 GCF_002113885.1 Mizuhopecten yessoensis
TTTCCCCCCCCCCCCCCCCCCTTTTTTTTGTGACCTGGTCATTTGTGACCCCAGGGAGCTATTGAGTGATGGGGTTTTAACTTTGTTTATCAGCAGTTAATAGCTATGTATTACAGTAGTTGTCAGATCTGCTGTATCTGGTGCAGCCTCAAGCCGGGTTTTAAGGTACCAGCAAACGGAAAAACCGTGTCGCAGATCAACATAATACCCTATCCACTCACTTTAATAATAATACACAACATTTATATAGCGCCCTATATAATTTGTA
>NW_018434303.1:0-268 GCF_002113885.1 Mizuhopecten yessoensis
CCCTAAACAACTCTAATAATATTTGAAAAAAGATAAAGGTATCGTAAAATGTACAAAATAGAAAAAAGTATGTCGTCTATAGACAGCAATTAGTTAGCTGCTGTTGCATTTATTACTATTTTCCCAATTCGATTCTAAGTAACGTTACCATAAACAACTCTCACAATAGTTACGTTATTATAAACAACTCTCATACTAGTACAGTTACTATAAACAACTCTCACAATAGTTACGTTACCATAAACAGCTCTCACAACAGTATTGATAC
>NW_018434304.1:0-268 GCF_002113885.1 Mizuhopecten yessoensis
ACAGTGTGCTGGTAAATGTTTATCCATTTCTTCATTGAAAAGAGACGGAATGCCTTATTTATTTACATACAGAACGGTTTTGTATACTGAAACATGAAACATGTTATACTACCTGGTTTATTTTAAATAAGGAGCAGTTCCCAAATCGAATCACCTTTTGAAAATTACTTTCAAATCAACCAATGTGTCAACAGTTAAGTTGTTACAACGATATAGCGTTAGAATACATAGTCAGGCATTATATTTTGTCAACAGATGGTTAATTTTT
>NW_018434305.1:0-268 GCF_002113885.1 Mizuhopecten yessoensis
ACTGCCAGGGCATGCATTTGCTCATTAACTTTGCATACATACTCTCTGATATATATAGTTGTGCATTTACATACTGCTGCTGCTCAGTGCTATTGTCTCTGATTGGCCAAGATCACATCCAGCAATAATTAACTTGTTTTCTATTTAATGGAACAAAATGAAACTTAGTGGAAAGGATGAAAACCTGATTGGCTTTTGAACAAATATAGTTTATTTTTCTTCCAATATGAACTGTCTGATTTTTGACGAAAATTTGTAATGTTGTGTA
>NW_018434306.1:0-268 GCF_002113885.1 Mizuhopecten yessoensis
GGACTTTAAAAGCTTGATCTGGAAGTTTGCAATAATAAAATATTGTATATTATAAATTTGTGTCTTGTTGTGACAGGTAAAATTAATATTGTTTAGAGAGGAATTAATAACAATGTTTAAACATTTTAAAATCAATTTTAACTATCTTTGTACAATACCAGAAAGCTAATAATATAACATGTCATATCTATATTTACAATTGCAAATTAAAAAAAGATGTGTCTTGTTGGTACAGATACAATCACTGAATTAATGCTATGTTATTATA
>NW_018434307.1:0-268 GCF_002113885.1 Mizuhopecten yessoensis
GTTCATGTGAATGGATTTAAGTTTTGTAAACGTTGATGACCTTGATTTTCGTTCACGGTCACCAAAATAACATGTGCTAAAATAACATTTTTGTAAGGGGAGTTAGACAAGGATATCTTACCTTGTTTTATTTGTTTAGAGTTAGCGATATAAAATGATATTCCTTCATATTTTGTTTAATGAATGGACAATAGGCAAAATAAAATAATAACTAGAACTGTAGGCCAAAGGCTAATTAATACCCCTGCTCCTATATAAACCAGAACTG
>NW_018434308.1:0-268 GCF_002113885.1 Mizuhopecten yessoensis
TCCAGGGTAATACCGACCTCGGAATACCATCAGTCATCCAGGGTAATATCGACTACTCCAGATATATCTTTAATTCTATCAATATATTATCGACCACTCCTTAATATAATAAATCCCTCCAGACCCTTATCTACTCCTCCAAAGTATGAACAACCCTCAAAAGTATCATCGTCTCTTCCAAAATATTTAACAATCCCTCAAAATTATTAACGACCTCTCCAAAATATTAACAACCACTCCAAAATATTAACGATCCCTCAAAAAGATC
>NW_018434309.1:0-268 GCF_002113885.1 Mizuhopecten yessoensis
AGACATGAGTTGAAAATTTGGAACGTAGCCCGACTGGCGTACGAGACCTATCCAGATGTGTGTATTTACTAGCTGTGTTGAGATAGTGAACTATGCCACTGTGTTGTAAGACAATATTCATATCGATTTTCAAACTCCGTCCCCAGTCCCCCCTACCCAACCCCTCCCTCTACCACCACCACCACCTATCCACCCCTTCGATGATTATTTAAAAAGTGTCGTACTTGAAATTGAATACTATCCTACCAATTTAATTTTAAAATAACTC
>NW_018434310.1:0-268 GCF_002113885.1 Mizuhopecten yessoensis
TCTAATTCTGTCCGTCTCTCTGGAAATTTCGTACACAGGACGCGCTTGTACTTCCCAAAAGCCGTTATAAATTCGGCAATGTTCAAGTTTTTGTTTAACCGAGGGTCCTCCACTTCATTTAATGTGATTTGAATCCCGTCAGACCTGTCTCCGACCTCAGGACCCGTTTCGAAGCAAGGGATAAGAAGGCTTGCTAGGTTAACATATCTTCCCTCCCATATCTTCTTTTGTATAGACTCGGAAACCACATCCACATGTGGTATGCATT
>NW_018434311.1:0-268 GCF_002113885.1 Mizuhopecten yessoensis
ACCACTTATTGACCATCCTTCAATCACCACGTGTTAATCACCCTTTAATCACCACTTGTTAACCACTTTCAATCACCACGTGTAAACCACCCTTCAATCATTGATACATGCTGGACGTGTATTGTTGTCTGATAGGTTGATTTTGTTAAACTTAATTAGTAAATTGTATCCAAAATGAGCCATATACATTTCTGTTGATTTTAGGTGAGCGATGTCTTTATGTTTTCGGGGGAAATGATTTACTGATAAAAATGAATATTCAGTTTGA
>NW_018434312.1:0-268 GCF_002113885.1 Mizuhopecten yessoensis
GAATATCAATAGAAGTGACAGTGAATACATTAAGCTTATAATGCACTATCTCTGTTTAGCACATGGCAACAATTCAAATTTTCAAATTACACAAATGCCATAATGCATGGCTTTCAAGCGTGACTACTATTAGGAACCAGGTAAAGTAGCGTTACGTGTTGACTGCGAGTACACTGTGTATCAGGAGCTCCATATCCATCCGAATGACGTCAAATAAAACGTTCTGAGAATATGAATGTACAGCTACATATGTACCATAGTGGATCCT
>NW_018434313.1:0-268 GCF_002113885.1 Mizuhopecten yessoensis
CTATATTACAGATACATGTACCAAGGGCGTTGACAATAGATGTGTAAATTCGTGTTTAAGAGCTGAATTTTGACTTGTTTGAATATATATTTTAGACATGAATAGTGGTTGGATTAAAGGTACTACGTGATCAATGTTATTTATTAATATTCAAATTAAGCTTTCTTCAAAATAATTGAATACAATTTGAAAAATATCTCTATGAGTATGCTGATGACAATACAATTAACATGTTAATGTACTTGATGCGTTGAATAGAAATAATGTA
>NW_018434314.1:0-268 GCF_002113885.1 Mizuhopecten yessoensis
ACCACCCTTACCTGCGCCTGCATGGGCGATACATTTTACCATTACTGTTGATTGCTTTGGAATTGTGACCACTTGACCTAATTTCACTTTGCTAATTATTCCTGTGGTCTCCTGGTTGAGCACCTCTTTCACAGCATTTACCGTGTGAACACCTTTGCCCGGAAAAAGAGTCTTAAAATGTTCACATGTATGGAGATGAGCAATTACATTATATCCTCAAATTGGTTGATCAACCTTACACTCGGGCTTCGTCACTAGGAAGGGCACC
>NW_018434315.1:0-268 GCF_002113885.1 Mizuhopecten yessoensis
GTTGACAAGTAAAGTGTCATTGAGGTGTGTATGGTAGATTCAATATATACATGTATATCAACGATTGTGCACTGTAAGAGATAATAGCATTAGAGGCGCTGACAATAGAGTTCAACTGCTAAGTGAAGAACTTATCGATATCAAGTTTAGTATATCTATCGACCAAGATACACTGGATAAGTGTAGTACCTATTTCAACAAAGACACAAGGGGTAAGCGTAGTACAGAGACACACTCAGTCAGTGTATTACCTATCAACAGAGACACA
>NW_018434316.1:0-268 GCF_002113885.1 Mizuhopecten yessoensis
TTGAAAATTGAAATGCAGATTCCTAAAATTAGTGATGGTATGCAAGCTAGTTACTTACAAAATGTTCAACAATTCACGTCTTGGAAAATATATGTTGAGAGTTCAATGGAGTTATCACTTCATGATCTGACCAAAATAAAAAGGTAAACCTTTAAAAAATCTTATTGCTCCTACTCTTACGTGAAACTGAGGATCTTGCATGTGTCCATGTCATATTGAATTTGTCACACGAGTTCAATCATTGTATATGACACGAGCCTTAAGGCGA
>NW_018434317.1:0-268 GCF_002113885.1 Mizuhopecten yessoensis
GCAAAAGTTGACGAACTGCATGTGAATTGTAAACCAAATTGTTTAATTGTTTTAACAGTTTTCATCAGCAATTTTAGGTGAGTATGAATTGAAATTGACAGTGAAGAACACAAGTTTATTTATTTAATTTCTTAACATCACAGAAACAAAATATTTACAACTTTGACATACAGAAAATAGGTACATTCGACACAGAAATGCATTATCCCATGGGTTACAAAAACGAGATTCTTTTAAAAAAGTATAACGTATGAGGTCACACTGACGT
>NW_018434318.1:0-268 GCF_002113885.1 Mizuhopecten yessoensis
AGAACTTCAAGAATGGTAAAGTTAATATCAAAGAGGACACACGGCAAGGCAGACTAGTTGTTGCAGCATGTAGCAGCAATAATGAAGGATCATGGTCGTGATACTATTTCTGAGATAGCTCATACTGTTGGCATTTCAGAAGGCAGTACAACTCACATTCTGAAAGTAAAGAAGCTTAATGTCTGATGGATCTACATTTGCTGATATCTGAATAAAGGCAAAGCGTTTGAAATATTAAAAGATATATTGAAAATGCACGGTAATTGTC
>NW_018434319.1:0-268 GCF_002113885.1 Mizuhopecten yessoensis
GTGAACATCTCATGCGAATTATGCTGGGAGAGTCAAAATTGGAGGAATTTGAAGCATTTACAGACCATGAGACCCAATTGAGTGTGCTATTTAGTTTATTTACAGTCAACTTACATGTCTCTTGTAGTCATGTATACACATTACACTGAAAATCTCATACAAAAATTATGAGTGAAAGAAAATAATCTCATCTGAATCAGAAAAATCTCATTGGAATTAAGTGTTTTTTTCTCTCATTTTGATTGAGGTCCAGGGTAAACCTTGAATA
>NW_018434320.1:0-268 GCF_002113885.1 Mizuhopecten yessoensis
GACTTTTACTGAAACTACATCATTACATATTACCAAAAATCTCCTAGTTTTGCATGGCAAGGATCCAAGTTCTGCTGGGAAGACTGACCTAAGCCAGTGTATGGCTAAGAGTTTTGTATGGTCAGAATCCCTAGTAGCTTGTGGATCTTTTGCTGTCTAACACGTGGGGGTCCTTGAATGAGGCTTATTCATTTATTTATTTAATTATAACTGAATCGTCTGTGGGAGTTACTCCCCTTGCATCATTATTTCTGTCACTACTTCTACT
>NW_018434321.1:0-268 GCF_002113885.1 Mizuhopecten yessoensis
GTTAACTGGGCAAGGCGTGCGGGTTTTTATAAATGACAATTATATCTATGTTAACTGGGCAAGGAGTACAGGGTTTTATAAGTAAAACTACTATATGTTAACTGGGCAAGACTAGCAGGTTTTTAAATTTGACAAGCGTATATATGTTCACTGGTCAAGGCTTGTGACAATTATACCTATGTTCCCTAAGCAAGCTTGCATGTTTTTATAAGTGACAAACGTATATATGTTATCGGGCAAGCGTGCAGGTTTATATTAGTGACAAATG
>NW_018434322.1:0-269 GCF_002113885.1 Mizuhopecten yessoensis
TTTTGTAATTTATTCTATGTTTACAAATCATAAATAAAAAAAAACAACAGTAAAGTACTAGTATTGTCCTATTCATTGCTATGGCGTTTTTAGCAAATGTACGAGTTACTTCCCTTGAAATTGACTTGTGAATCGCGAAGAAGTATTTTGTCGATTTACTAACAAAATAATTATTTTTTAAGAATGAAACTTTACCAAAACCTGTATATTGCAGATACCAAAGGAAAACACAGTTAATTGCTGAAAATAATTCTTATATTTAGCTATGG
>NW_018434323.1:0-269 GCF_002113885.1 Mizuhopecten yessoensis
TCTAAACAGGAACAACATTAGTAGATGTTTATATATCGTACAATCCTAACAGGAACAACATTAGTAGATGTTTTATATATCGTACAGTCTAAACAGGAACAACATTAGTAGATGTTTATATATCGTACAATCTAAACAGGAACAACATTAGTAGATGTTTATATATCGTACAATCTAAACAGGAACAACANATTGTACAATCTAAACAGGAACAACTTTGGAAAATGTTTATATATCGTACAATCTAAACAGGAACAACAGTAGTAGAT
>NW_018434324.1:0-269 GCF_002113885.1 Mizuhopecten yessoensis
ACAACACCACCAAATGACTATACGTCGTAGCCCGAGGTACAACATCTACAAATGACTATACGTCGTAGCCCGAGGTACAACACCACCAAATGACTATNTAGCCCGAGGTACAACACCACCAAATGACTATACGTCGTAGCCCGAGGTACAACATCTACAAATGACTATACGTCGTAGCCCGAGGTACAACACCACCAAATGACTATGCGTCGTAGCCCAAGGGAACAACACCACCAAATGACTATGCGTCGTAGCCCGAGGTACAACAC
>NW_018434325.1:0-269 GCF_002113885.1 Mizuhopecten yessoensis
CAAGAGCAGACACTGTTACAAGTACAGTACTGACCACTTGGTTTAGCACCATAGTCTGTTACAAGAGCAGACACTGCAACCACTAGGTTTAGAACCAGAGTCTGTTACAAGTCCAGTACTGACCACTAGGTATAGAACCAGAGATTGTTACAGGTACAGAACTGGTAACTAGGTGTAGAACCAGAGTCTGTTACAAGTATAGTACTGACCACTAAGTTTAGAACCAGAGACTGTAACAAGTACAGTACTGACCACTAGGTTTAGAACCA
>NW_018434326.1:0-269 GCF_002113885.1 Mizuhopecten yessoensis
ATAGATGTACTGTAAAGATTGATTGATGTACTGTTCAGAATGATAATTTTACTGTACAGAATGATAGATGTACTGTACAGAATGATAGATGTACTGAACAGAATGATAGATGTTCTGTATAGAATGATATATAAACTGTACAGAACGATAGATCTACTGAACAGAATGAAAGATGTACTGAACAGAATGATATATTTACTATACAAAATGATAGATGTACTGTTCAGAATGATAGATTTACTATACAGAATGATAGATGTACTGCACAG
>NW_018434327.1:0-269 GCF_002113885.1 Mizuhopecten yessoensis
TGGGTACCTAGGAAGACACAACAGCCAGGATCATATGAGGTCGGACACCTAGGGTGACACAACAGCCAGGATCACATGAGGTCGGATGCCTAGGGTGACACACCAGCCAGGGTCACTTGAGGTCGGATGCCTAGGGTGACACAACATCCAGGGTCACATGAGGACGGGTGCCTAAGGTGACACACCAGCCAGGGTCCCACGAGTACGGTAGACTAGGGAGACACCGGTCAGGGTCACATGAGGTCTGGTGCCTAGGGAGACACAACAGC
>NW_018434328.1:0-269 GCF_002113885.1 Mizuhopecten yessoensis
CTTATAACAGGCTGTCTGCCATCAAGTTACCTTAAAACAGGCTGTGCGCCATCAACTTATCTTATAACAGGCTGTCTGCCATCAAGTTACCTTAAAACAGGCTGTCTGCCATCAACTTATCTTATAACAGGCTGTGTGCCATCAACTTATCTTATTACAGGCTGTGTGCCATTAACTTATCATAAAACAGGCTGTCTGCCATCAAGTTACCATAAAACAGGCTGCTGCCATCAAGTTAACTTAAAACAGGCTGTCTGCCATCAACTTAC
>NW_018434329.1:0-269 GCF_002113885.1 Mizuhopecten yessoensis
TGTAACAGTAAGTACTGCTTTAAACCTCTACTGTGACGGTCCATTGGATGTAGAGTAATGAATGGTGAGAGCTGTCATCAGTGATTTAACAGGCAATGTCTATTGTAACAGTAAGTACTGCTTTAAACCTCTACTGTGACGGTCCATTAGGTGTAGAGTAATGAATGGTGAGAGCTGTCATCAGTGATTTAACAGGGAATGTCTATTGTAACAGTAAGTNAACAGTCCATTAGGTGTAGAGTAATGAATGGTGAGAGCTGTCATCAGTG
>NW_018434330.1:0-269 GCF_002113885.1 Mizuhopecten yessoensis
CTTCATAGAATTTTAAATTTAATATTAATTAGGGCCCGCATCGAGTCATATAGTTTTCACTTTGTCCATCTGTCTGTCTGTCAACAATGTAGATGTGCAATATTATGTTTTGGTGAAGTTCGGCTGAATAATTTGGGGAAAATTTCATTTTTGTTAAAATATTAAAAAAAAATATATAAATGTCTTTTGTGTGTTTTTGAAATTCTTCTTTTAAAAAAAATCATATATGCTAATTCACAAAGAAAGCACTCCAAATCAATGTTGGCAAG
>NW_018434331.1:0-269 GCF_002113885.1 Mizuhopecten yessoensis
ACGTATTGGACAGTATAAGGTGAACACTTATTACGACAGGTGGGTAATTTATTGGACAGTATCAGGTGAACACTTATTACGACAGGTAGGTAACTTATTGGACAGTATAAGGTGAACGCTTATAACAACAGGTGGGTAACTTATTAGACAGTATAAGGTGAACACTTATTAGGACAAGTGGGTAACTTATTGGACAGTAAAATGTGAACACTTATAGCAACAGCTCGGTAACTTATTAGACAGTATAAGGTGAACACTTATAACAACAG
>NW_018434332.1:0-269 GCF_002113885.1 Mizuhopecten yessoensis
GTATCACCGGGATATTTGTCTGTTGTATCACCGGGATATTTGTTTTTATTGTATCACCGATACATTTGTCTGTTGTATCACCGGGATATTTGTCTGTTGTATCACCGGGATATTTGTCTGTTGTATCACCGGGATATATTTNTATATTTGTGTGTTGTATCACCGATACATTTGTCTGTTGTATCACCGGGATATTTGTGTGTTGTATCACAGGGATATTTGTGTGTTGTATCACCGGGATATATTTGTCTGTTGTATCACCGGGATAT
>NW_018434333.1:0-269 GCF_002113885.1 Mizuhopecten yessoensis
TACAAAATGCACATCGGTTGAAATTACCAATGCCGGCAATGGAAATAATTTTAACACTCATGCAATTTATCAAAATTATCGTCTGTTACACTGCACTGATCAACAGTTGTTCGTTACAAATGTCTGAAATACACATATTTTATAGACCTACTGACACATATGTTACAGACCTACTGATATGAATCGCAGCACATATAAACATTTCAGACATTTGTAATGAACCCCTGTGCTCCGTCTCAAGATCACTCACTTCAAACGCGTCTCGCAGC
>NW_018434334.1:0-269 GCF_002113885.1 Mizuhopecten yessoensis
TATAGAATACACACTATTAGGTATAATATACATGTAGCCAATGTTACCATATAGGTTTCAGAAAGTGATCACATATGTATTATAGAATACACACTAATAGGTATAATATACATGTAGCCAATGTTACCATATAGGTTTCAGAAAGTGATCACATATGTATTATAGAATACACACTATTAGGAATAATGTACATGTAGCCAATGTACCCATATAGGTATCAGAAGGTTACCACATATGTATTATAGAATGCACACTATTAGGTATAATAT
>NW_018434335.1:0-269 GCF_002113885.1 Mizuhopecten yessoensis
CATATAGTACACTAGTCCATATAGTACACTAGTCCATATAGTACATTTATCAATGTAGTAGAAACGTCCCTATAGTACACTAATCAATGTAGTAGTACACTAATCAATCCAGTACACTTTTTAATGTTGTACACTTGTCCATATAGTACACTAGTCCATATAGTACACTAATCAATGTAGTAGAAACGTCGCTATAGTACACTAATCAATGGAGTAGTACACTTATCAATCCAGTACACTTTTTAATGTTGTACACTTGTCCATATAGT
>NW_018434336.1:0-269 GCF_002113885.1 Mizuhopecten yessoensis
ATAACATCATATATGTTATACCGTACCTAAATATAACTTATATTTGTTCAGTGACTAATGACAACATCACATATGTTATACTGTACCTAAATATAACTTATATTTATTCAGTGACTAATTATAAAATAATATATGTTATACTGTACCTAAATATAACTTATATCTATTCAGTGACTAATTATAACATCATATATGTTATACCGCACCTAAACATAACTTATATCTATTCAGTGACTAATCATAACATCATATATGTTATACTGTACCTA
>NW_018434337.1:0-269 GCF_002113885.1 Mizuhopecten yessoensis
GCCATCTTGGATTTTGATAGTGAAAGTTTGTTATTGCTATTTCTTAAGAGGTACCAGAGGGATCTTTCTCAAATTTTATATGTAGGTTTCCCTTGGTCCTTAGCTGTGCAGGACAACTTTTGAGACTGACCGGATAAACAACATGACCGACAGGCAGCCATCTTGGATTTTGATAGTGAAAGTTTGTTATCGCTATTTCTCAAGAAGTACCAATGGGGTCTTTTTCAAATTTTATATGTAGGTTCCCATTGGTCCTTAGCTGTGCAGGG
>NW_018434338.1:0-269 GCF_002113885.1 Mizuhopecten yessoensis
TACATGTTTGCCGCATGGCGAGATTGATACATGCTTGCCGCATGGTGAGCTTGATACATGTTTGCCGGATGGCGAGATTGATACATGTTTGCCGCATGGCGAGATTAATACATGTTTGCCGCATGGCGAGATTAATACATGTTTGCCGCATGGCGAGATTGATACATGTTTGCCGCAATGCGGGATTAATGCATGTTTCCGCATGGCGAGATTGATACATGTAGGCCGCATGGTGAAATTGATACATGTTTGCCGCATGGCGAGATTAA
>NW_018434339.1:0-100 GCF_002113885.1 Mizuhopecten yessoensis
AACATGTTCCAAAGCCGTGCAACAACTGACAAAGCATTGCCACTATTGTTACAGAAGGTTAAACATGTTCCAGAGACGTGCGACAACTGACAAAGCATTG
>NW_018434339.1:106-269 GCF_002113885.1 Mizuhopecten yessoensis
CATTGACACTATTGTCACAGAAGGTTAAACATGTTCCAGAGACGTGCAACAACTGACAAAGCATTGACACTATTGTCACAGAAGGTTAAACATGTTCCAGAGACCAGCGACAACTGAAAAAAGATTTACACTATTGTCACAGAAGGTTAAAAGTGACGTCCGA
>NW_018434340.1:0-269 GCF_002113885.1 Mizuhopecten yessoensis
CACATCAAGGGTATTATCGACCCTTCTATGGTATTATCAACACATTTAGAGTATTATCAACCCCTCTATGGTATTATCAACACATCAAGGGTATCATCGACCCCTCTATGGCATTATCAACACCACAAGGGTATCATCACCCCCTCTATGGTAGTATTATCTACACATCAAGGGTATTATCCATTCTTCAATTGTATTATCAACACATCAAGGGTATCATCTAACCCTCTATGTTATTATCAACACATCATGGGTATCATCGACCGTTC
>NW_018434341.1:0-269 GCF_002113885.1 Mizuhopecten yessoensis
TCCTATTAAGATTTTCATATTTTATGTATAAACATGAAATATATAACAATATAAACTTTTATCAGTCCTTGGTAGTTCTTTCATGAAATTCCTAAAAAATGAAAATAATCCTTTTTATACTATAACCATTTAGAACTAAAGGTACCAGATACTAATAACATATAAATATCCAAATCACCTAATCTATAAACCTACAACAAAATAATACACCCCTTACGCCCAATAAATAAGGGAAATAACTCTAAAGTGACTTAACGAAAAACGTTTAT
>NW_018434342.1:0-269 GCF_002113885.1 Mizuhopecten yessoensis
TCGTTATCTTGGTGCCAAATGAAACGAAGGTACTTCTGATGTTCGCCTTTTACAAGAAAGCAGTAAAACATTTGTTCTATGTCTGCTGTGACGGCCACAGCCTCGCGCCTGAACCTCAACAAAACTCCTAAAAGGCTGTTCATTAGATCTGGTCCTGACATTAAGACACTGTTTAGGGAAATCCCTTGAACCTTTGCAGATGAGTCAAAAACTCCGCGTATGCAGTCCTTCTTCTGAGGGTGATAAACTCCAAAGAGCGGCAAATACCA
>NW_018434343.1:0-269 GCF_002113885.1 Mizuhopecten yessoensis
GACCCCAAGAAAATTACAGCTATCATTGATATGCCAAGTCCTGTGAATGCTGCAGGTGTGAAAAGATTTTGTGGTATGATTCAATACATGGCAAGGTTCTTACCTTGTCTGTCAACAATGTTAGAACCAATGAGAGCTCTGACTCGCAAGGACACTGATTTTAACTGGTCATCAGCCTGTGAAAATGCATTCCGAGAGGTGAAACAGAAGCTCACAAGCGCCCCAGTTCTTTCATATTTTGACCCTGGGAAGGAAATATGGCTGCAGGT
>NW_018434344.1:0-269 GCF_002113885.1 Mizuhopecten yessoensis
CTCTATAGGACTAACATAACCCTCAATAGGACACAACACAGGACCTTTGTAGGGACTGTCCTCTGCAGGACTTACATAACCCTCAATAGGACACATCATAGGACCTTTATAGGGACTGTTCTCTACAGGACTTACATAACCCTTAATAGGACACAACATAGGACATTTGTAGGGACTGTTCTCTACAGGTCTTATATAACCATCAATAGGTCACAACATAGGATCTTTGTAGGGACTGTTCTCTATAGGACTAACATAACCCTCAATAG
>NW_018434345.1:0-269 GCF_002113885.1 Mizuhopecten yessoensis
TACTTTGTAGTGTACTTTGTAGTGTACTTCGTAGTGTACTTTGTAATGTACTTTGTAGTGTGCTTTGTAGTGTACGTTGTAGTGTACTTTGTAGTGTACTTTTTAGTGTACTTTGTAGTGTGCTTTGAAATGTACTTTGTAGTGTGCTTTGTAGTGTACTTTTTAGTGTACTTTGTAGTGTGCTTTGAAGTGTACTTTGTAGTGTACGTTGTAGTGTNGTAGTATACTTTGTAACGTTGTAGTTTACTTTGTAGTATACTTTATAGTGC
>NW_018434346.1:0-269 GCF_002113885.1 Mizuhopecten yessoensis
TCATAAAGGTATGTAATTATGATGTTTTAAAAAAGATAAAAAAAATAAACCTTTGGCATTATTTTAGTGAATTATGAAGAAAACAATTACAGAAAATTAAAAACAACAACAACAGGGGAGGTAATTTATTTTTCAATGTTTTTCTCGCATATCGATTCCAGGATGAAAATTACAATCCATAGAGTTTTGAAAAAACGTAGATTTTAATTAAAGCTATACGATACTCGACTGAGTTACGTAAATAACTAAGGTGATAGGTTTTTAAGTAA
>NW_018434347.1:0-269 GCF_002113885.1 Mizuhopecten yessoensis
CACAAACAATAATTGATCATAAGGCACACACATTTATTTATCAACCGACAAAAACAATCATTTATCAACAGACGCCAGTGATAATTTATCAACAGACACAAATAATGATGTATCCTAAGACACAAACATTCATTTATCAAAAGACACAAATAATAATTTTTCAACAGATAAAAACAATAATTTATCATAGGACACTAACATTCATTTATCAACAGACACAAACGATCATTTATCAACAGACACAAACAATCATTTATCAACAGACACAA
>NW_018434348.1:0-269 GCF_002113885.1 Mizuhopecten yessoensis
TATGAGATGTTACGATTACCAATGATAAATAAATGGAATTTCATTTACTATTGATATGTTGGTAAATCAAATTTATGTCTTAAAATTACAACCATCTTATGTTACAAATGAACCTATTGAGAGGACAGAAAGTATGGCTACACCCCGTGTTGTTATTTATTGTTGATTTTTTGTTTTGATTCTGTACATTAATCCACTAATTATCCTGGACATTTCCGTATTTCCTTTCCATGTAACTACAATAAAACAGCAGTACACAGTCTAAACTA
>NW_018434349.1:0-269 GCF_002113885.1 Mizuhopecten yessoensis
TAACTATGCCATCATGCCTTAAATTAATGAGATAAATTCTCTGAAACGGATTTCTATAAGTTATTTCAACTTGTTTCCGGATCCCATTCCTCTGTACTTTGTTTGTTATGTGATGTAATGCAACTTAATTTGGAATGAAATAAAGTTTATATTAAAAACAAATGCAGCAAACATCGTTTAATCTTTACTTTTATCTGAGGAGCAATAATTCTAAACAGGAAACAATACTGTGACCATTATCACAAAAAAAGTCATAATTCATACTTGGT
>NW_018434350.1:0-269 GCF_002113885.1 Mizuhopecten yessoensis
CGCTTTCAATATCAGGCGGGACTTGGTTGGGAATCGTTGAGATTCCTTTTTCATTCAACATATTTCATTTTAATTAAAACATATTTTATTGCTTCTAAATTCATGCAAGAGGATAAGGCACAAGTTAATACAACTTATCAAAGCCCTCTCCTCAACATTTGTACTACAACAATGTGATAGCGACAATAGACATATATGTACATTTTATACCATATTGTACAATATAGTATATATATATATATTTAGTCCGATTCTGCTCCGATCATGTA
>NW_018434351.1:0-269 GCF_002113885.1 Mizuhopecten yessoensis
TCATGTTGTGAAAAGTTCTCATTTGGCAAATAAATGTAAGTCTTATTTCTAAAATGCGGATAGGACTGCTGCTTGTTTCCATCCTTGTCTTCTTTTTCCAATTCCACTTGAATACATAAATACCACTTAATCCCTCTTATTGTGCAATAATTGCAAGGTATCCGTTTTGAAGGAATATTCTCTTTATCAATTACCTCATGTACATGCGACATATGGCGAGTTAGGTTGAAACGTCGAGAAAATGTATTACCACATATTTCACACGAAAA
>NW_018434352.1:0-269 GCF_002113885.1 Mizuhopecten yessoensis
CTGTGTTATGGTGTATAGACAGACGAGGCTAGTACCTGTGTTATGTTGTATTGATAGACGAGGCTAGTACCTGTGTTATGGGTGTATAGACAGACGAGGCTAGTACCTGTGTTATGGGTGTATAGACAGACGAGGCTAATACCTGTGCTATGGTGTATTGCCAACAAGGCTAGTACCTGTGTTATGGGTGTATAAACAGACGAGACTAGTACCTGCGTTATGTTTGTATAGACAGACGAGACTAGTACCTGTGTTATGGGTGTATTGAC
>NW_018434353.1:0-269 GCF_002113885.1 Mizuhopecten yessoensis
TGGATAACCATCTGAAGGACACTATTTACAATAATTACTGATAATAACTTTTAAAAACTCTTTTGGGAAAGTTTATATATGTTAACCAGTGACAATATAATATTTTTATACTATGTTTTTTGTGATATGGACTTAGAGGCTTTCAGCCTGCGTCCATTATTTTTCAATTAAATTCAATTAAATAATTATTATGTAAGATATTTTAATATATATTTGACATGGCCGGGTCATCACATAATTGATAACTTTCAATTATATCCATAACAAAT
>NW_018434354.1:0-269 GCF_002113885.1 Mizuhopecten yessoensis
ATATCTATCCTTTATATGGGTGTAACTATAGGATATATATGTACTATTTTATGGGTGTAGATATAGGATATATCTATCCTTTATATGGGTGTAGCTATAGTATATATCTCTCCTTTGTATGGGTGAAGCTATAAGATATATCTATCCTTTGTATGGGTATAGCTATAGGATATATCTATAATTTTATGTGTGTAGGTATAGGATATATCTATCCTTTGTATGGATATAGCTATAGGATATATCTATCCTTTATATGGGTGTAGCTATAG
>NW_018434355.1:0-269 GCF_002113885.1 Mizuhopecten yessoensis
GAGCTATCCCAATGTAGTAGTGATAATACAGGGATTATAAGATAGGGCTATCCCTATGTAGTAGTGATAATACAGGGACTATAAGATAGAGCTATCCCAATGTAGTAGTGATAATACAGGGACTATAATATAGAGCTATCCCAATGTAGTAGTGATAATACAGGGACTATAANCCTATGTAGTAGTGATAATACAGGGACTATAATATAAAGCTATCCCAATGAAGTAGTGATAATACAGGGACTATAAGATAGAGCTGTCCCAATGTA
>NW_018434356.1:0-269 GCF_002113885.1 Mizuhopecten yessoensis
GAATGACACTCAAATACCTACATTGTACTTACGGGAGTGACACTCCAATACCTAGATTGTACTGACGGGAGTGACACTCATTTAACTACATTGTACTGACGGGAGTGACACTCAAATACCTACATTGTACTGACGGGAGTGACACTCNGTACTGACGGGAGTGACACTCCAATAACTACATTGTACTGACGGGAGTGACTCTCAAATAACTACATTGTACTGACGGGAGTGACACTCAAAAACCTACATTGTACTGACGGGAGTGACAC
>NW_018434357.1:0-269 GCF_002113885.1 Mizuhopecten yessoensis
TTATAAACAATTAGTACTGAGATTCATTATAGTACTTTTTGTCCTGTTATCTACAATAACTATAGACTTCCAAAATAAATGTAAATACTTCATGCATGTTTTTAGCAGTATCCTGTGATAATAGCATTATTATATATATTTTAACAACATTATTTTCTATAATTCATTAACAGTGACATAATAATACAAGAGATCCCAGAAGGATCTTAGCGCCCACAATTCTGCCTTCTTCATTAGTTCTATGTCAGTTCGATCTTTTCTCTTCTTAT
>NW_018434358.1:0-269 GCF_002113885.1 Mizuhopecten yessoensis
GGCTCACAGAAAGGGAACAGAAACAGATCTAGGGCTAACAGAATGTGAACAGAAATAGATCTAGGGCTCACACAAGGGGAACAGAAACAGATCTAGGGCTTACTGATGGGGAACAGAAACAGATCTAGGGCTCACCGATGGGGAACAGAAACAGATCTAGGGCTCAAACAAGGGGAACAGAAACAGATCTAAGGCTTACTGATGGGGAACAGAAACAGATCAAAGGCTCACACAAGGGGAACAGAAACAGATCTAGGGCTCACACAAGG
>NW_018434359.1:0-269 GCF_002113885.1 Mizuhopecten yessoensis
TGTCGTATGTTATGTAATATAGGTATCTTACCTAAGATATGTCACGCCTGTATGCCTGGTATATATCTTTACTTTACAGGTGATACATCAGTATCTGTCGTATGTTATGTACTATAAGTATCTCACCTGAGATATGTCACACCTGTATGTGTGGTATATAACTTTACTTTACAGGTGATACACCAGTATCTGTCGTATGTTATGTTATATAAGTATCTTACCTAAGATATGTCACACCTGTATGTGTGGTATATATCTTTACTTTACAG
>NW_018434360.1:0-269 GCF_002113885.1 Mizuhopecten yessoensis
TAGAAAATACAACTTTGTCTTGTAGGTAAACCTCAACTTATCCATAATCACATCACCTGTAGAAAATACAACTTTGTCTTATAGTCTAACCTCAACTTATCCATTACCACATCATTTGTAGAAATACAACTTTGTCTTATAGTCTAACCGCAACTTATCCATTATCACATCACGTGGAGAAAATATAACTTTGTCTTATAGTCTAACCTCAACTTATCCATTACCACATCATTTGTAGAAATACAACTTTGTCTTATAGTCTAACCGCA
>NW_018434361.1:0-269 GCF_002113885.1 Mizuhopecten yessoensis
TATACCAAGCTGTACTCCAACGTCATCACATATTAACGCCAATTTACATTTGCAGGCAAAATACAAAGAGTACACCACATTGTACCCTTAGGTCACTTTACATTCTCAAGAGATATACGTTGTGAACACCGCACTGTACTAATACGTTATTTTACATTAACAAGAATGATACAAAGTGTACACCACTTTGTACCCGTACGCCATATAACACTCATAAGAACCGCTCAAAGTATATACCGTACTGTACCATTAGGTCATTTTACATTTTG
>NW_018434362.1:0-269 GCF_002113885.1 Mizuhopecten yessoensis
GTTCAAGTTTGTATCTTGATAAATAGTTCATGTTTGTATTTTGATTAATAGTTGATGATTGCATCTTGATAAAAAGTTCATGTTTACATCTTGATAAATAGTTCATATTTGCATCTTGATGAATAGTTCGTGTTTACATCTTGATAAATAGTTCATATTTGCGTCTTGATGAATAGTTCACGTTCACATCTTGATAAATAGTTCATGTTCGCATCTTGATAAAAAGTTCGTTTGTATCTTGATAAATAGTTCGTTTGTACCTTGATAAA
>NW_018434363.1:0-269 GCF_002113885.1 Mizuhopecten yessoensis
GCGTGGTTCCCCTCACAGTTGACACAGCGCAGGTTGGCGATGTCAGTCATTTTGTTCCGTGTGACCCTCACGGCCACAATACTGGCAGATCGATTTTCGTCTACATCGCTTTTCGTAATGACCGTACTTCTGACAGTTTCGGCATCGCAATGGATTCGGGATGTAGACGGAAACGTTGTACCTCTCGTATCCGATTGTTAGTATATAGGGGAATTGTTGGCGTTAAAAAAGTGATGATGAAGGTGTTTGTTTTGATAGTATCATTGTTT
>NW_018434364.1:0-269 GCF_002113885.1 Mizuhopecten yessoensis
GGTTACTTAATCAGATAATGAAATAACAAGATATTTCCTTTGTTAAAGAAATAATTAAATGGGCCAACCTACCTGCAAATATATAAACATGCACACGTATGTACAATCAATCATATCAAACTGTTTTTTTCATAACAACCACTTTCCTATACATTCAACAACATTTTGCACATACTTGTACAATTATACCCTCCTGTCAAATACAGCTTTTTATACATTACATTCCTAGTCAACCCACTTTTTCACTAACATTTTATGCGAGGACCAGG
>NW_018434365.1:0-269 GCF_002113885.1 Mizuhopecten yessoensis
GTATAACCACACGTAAGGCACGGTGGCATATAGCTCGAATGTATACCCACATGTTAGGCTCTTTGGCATATAGCTCCATTGTATACCCACATATAAGGCACGGTGGCATATAGCTCCATTGTATACCCACATGTTAGTCACTTTGGCATATAGCTCCATTGTATACCCACATATAAGGCACGGTGGCATATAGCTCCAATGTATAACCACAAGTAAGGCACGGCGGCATATAGCTCCATTGTATACCACATGTTAGGCACTTTGGCATA
>NW_018434366.1:0-269 GCF_002113885.1 Mizuhopecten yessoensis
CAGGTCACTGAATGAGACAAAAGAGTCAGTGAAAGAGAAAGAAGATTCACTGAAAGAGATAGATGAGTCACTGAAAGAGACAGACAGGTCACTGAATGAGACAGAAGAGTCAGTGAAAGAGAAAGAAGAGTCACTGAAAGAGACAGACGAGTCACTGAATGAAACAGAAGAGTTAGTGAAAGAGACAGAAGAGTCACAGAATGACACAGAAGAGTCAGTGAAAAAGACAGACCAGTCACTGAATGAAACAGAAGAGTCACTGAATGAGA
>NW_018434367.1:0-269 GCF_002113885.1 Mizuhopecten yessoensis
TGAGGGTGGTTGTAATAGTACTGGTTTTGGTTGTAGAAGCAGTATTACTAGCAATATTAATGGTGAGGGTGGTTGTAATAGTACTGGTTATGGTTGTAGAAGCAGTATCACTAGTAATATTAATGGTGAGGGTGGTTTTAATAGTACTGGTTTTAATTGTAGAAGCAGTATCACCAGCAAAAGTAATAGTAAGATTGGTTGTATTGGTTGTACTAGTTGAGGTTTTGGTTGTAGAAGCAGTATCATTAGCAATATTAACGTTTAGTGTG
>NW_018434368.1:0-269 GCF_002113885.1 Mizuhopecten yessoensis
ATCATCATCGTGTACACTAAATATTACATATTCTGTGGGAATATAGTATCAGAAAGCCAGATAATATCATCATCATATGCACTAAATATTACATATTCTGTGGGATTATAAGTAACACAAAAGCAGTTAATATCATTATCGTGTACACTAAATATTGATATTATGTGGAAATATAAGGTACACAAAACAGTTAATATCATCATCGTGAACACTAAATATTACATATTCTGTGGCAATATTAGTAACACTAAACCAGTTAATGTAATCAT
>NW_018434369.1:0-269 GCF_002113885.1 Mizuhopecten yessoensis
ATTGATAAGAAACTGACGATCTGCGATCGGCTAGCTCAGTGATAGTGTATGTAGCATATCCTGCATAATATATAAGGATCTCGAACGTAACAGTAATATATATATGTAATCATACTTACTTGCATATCGACGTTTCCTTGTTAAGCTTACCGGATGTGCCCAACAACACCTGTGCTATTGTTTGTTTGTCAGTTGTTTGAGATTTTAGCAATTAAGCATAATACTACATATTCGTCTTAACACCCCCCCCCCCCCCCCCCCCCCCCCCC
>NW_018434370.1:0-269 GCF_002113885.1 Mizuhopecten yessoensis
AACAACGAAAGTCTTTTCAAGTTACATTTGTAACAGGTATGAGTTAAAATAAAGTATTTTTTTTAAAGAAAATTGACACAAAAGTATGATAACAGACATTGTATAACATATTTTTATTCAAAAGTATGCCTTTTTTTAAAATAAAACCTCTTACAGATGTGAGCTAGTTTAAAATACACAACATTTGTAAAACAATTTGTATTAGGAAACTTTACGAAAACAGGTTTTTACATAATATGTGACAGTTTGTTTTAGTATTTATGAAGATT
>NW_018434371.1:0-269 GCF_002113885.1 Mizuhopecten yessoensis
GCCGAGCCCCTTTATAACACAACAACACATATACTTGCTGTACATGAACATGTATATAATATAAACAACGAACCCTTTTGACTTCAGTGCAATTATAATTGGGTACACATACGCATACAAAAACCTAAAAACTGGAAAAGTGATAAATATGTTGTTTTGTGCATAACCATTTCTTAAGATTGATTTTATACTTTTGCTGCCATCCTAGAATTGATAGCTGTACAAGCCATTGTGAGGGGTTTCCACATGGATAGGTAGTCTGTCTACTT
>NW_018434372.1:0-269 GCF_002113885.1 Mizuhopecten yessoensis
TGACATACGGCCGACGTACAAACAACACATAACTCAGATTAGTAATTTACTGACATACGGCCTACGTACAAACAACACATAACTCAGATTAGTAACTTACTGACATACGGCCAAACGTACAAACAACACATATACCCGACTAGTAACTTACTGACATACGGCCGACGTACAAACAACACANGACTTACTGACATACGGCCGATGTACAAACAACACTTATACTCGATTAGTAACTTACTGACATACGGCCGACGTACAAACAACACATA
>NW_018434373.1:0-269 GCF_002113885.1 Mizuhopecten yessoensis
TGAGAGTGTAGTTTGACCTGAGACTATAGCTAGAGCTACACCATGGTATGTGTGAGAGTGTAGTTTGATCTTAGACTATAGCTACACCATGTTATGTGTGAGAGTGTAGTTTGACCTTAGACTATAGCTAGAGCTATACCATGTTATGTGTGAAAGTGTATTTTGACCAAAGACTATAGCTAGAGCTACACCATGTTATGTGTGAGAGTGTAGATTGACCTCACACTATAGCTAGAGCTACACCATGTTATGTGTGAGAGTGTAGTTTG
>NW_018434374.1:0-269 GCF_002113885.1 Mizuhopecten yessoensis
AGCTAGCCACTCTTAAGGTGATGCAAATCTTATTTTAATGCAAGTATATATATATATATATAACGCTATATGACATTCGACGGGCGTATATTGTTCCGCCCTACGCTACTCTTGTTAGTTCACCTGGTCCGAAGGTAAATTTTTGTCCATTTCTTTTTCTTTGCCTTTACAGCAGCATTATACCAGACAAATTTTGCAAAAGAAAATGCCTTTGAACCTTATTTAAGGCCAAAGGGGTCAAATTTGTTAAAACACTCAAACAGTTTCTT
>NW_018434375.1:0-269 GCF_002113885.1 Mizuhopecten yessoensis
TTTATTTACACGGAGTAATCTATGAGTGAGTCATGAAATATTACGGGGTATTTAATTACACGGAGCAATCTATGAGTGAGTCATTTAAGAGTACGGGATATTTATTTACAAGGAGTAATCTATGAGTGAGTCATGAAAGATTGCGGAGTAATTATTTACACGGAGTTATCTATGAGTGAGTCATGAAATATTACGGGGTATTTATTTACAAGGAGCAATCTATAAGTGAGTCATGAAAGAGTACGGGGTATTTATGTACACGGAGTAAT
>NW_018434376.1:0-269 GCF_002113885.1 Mizuhopecten yessoensis
AATAGTGGACACCTGTTATAGTAAATATCTCTAAATAGTTGATACATTTTATAGAGAAAATCTCTAAATAGTGGACACCTGTTATAGTGAGTATCTTCAAATAGTGGAGACATGTTATAGTGAATATCTCTAAAAAGTGGACACATGTTGTAGTGAGTATCTCTAAATAGTGGACACCTACTATAGTGAATATCTATACATAGTTGATACCTTTTATAGAGAAAATCTCTAAATAGTGGACACCTGTTATAGTGAATATCTCTAAATAG
>NW_018434377.1:0-269 GCF_002113885.1 Mizuhopecten yessoensis
AGTCACAAGTCTCTAATATAATAAAGGAAGCTAAAAATAAATAAAATAAAATAAATAAAAACATTTCCCCCCATATTCCATTTACTGTAATCTTTGTCGGATACGTCATTATTTTAATATACTAGCGATGGTTACAACGTTTCATTTTCATTTTTTCTTTATAGATATAATTTAAATACTATGTTTAAACGAAACATAGCATGTTATATCTATTCAGAACAGCTTTTTTTTCAAATACGTTATAGCGTTATGAAAAGAGGATTGATCAT
>NW_018434378.1:0-269 GCF_002113885.1 Mizuhopecten yessoensis
TATAGAGGTGACATCCCCAGTACATATAAGCCAACACCACAAACACGAGGTAGACCATTTAACCCCGTTGGTGTGGTGTATGATAGTGTGGGGAACCTGATCATAGGGGACCGGTACAACTACAGGGTCCTACTCATCAGTGGAGGTGGTGAGTTCCTCAGGGTCATACACACAGACACAGACGCTACACGGGCTGTAGGTATAGACAGGGAGGATGTCCTGTTGGCAGTGTTTGGGGCCTGCAATGTCAATATACGTATACTACAGTA
>NW_018434379.1:0-269 GCF_002113885.1 Mizuhopecten yessoensis
ATGACCATATCTGGTTTATGATGACTATATCTGTTGTATGACGACGATATTTGTTTTACGATGCATGCACCTGGTATATGATGATAATATCTGTTTTATGATGACTACATCTGGTTAATGATGACTATATCTGGTATATGATGACAATATTTATTTTATGATGACTATTCTGGTTTATGATGACTATATTTGGTGTATGATGACTTTATCTGGTGTTTGATGAATATATCTGGTTTATGATGACTATATCTGGTTTATGATGACTATGT
>NW_018434380.1:0-269 GCF_002113885.1 Mizuhopecten yessoensis
CTGGTTGAATTCTTTGTCGTTTGTACGTAAACTGTTGCAGACCACGCGCTTGCATCGGCTCCTTGTACAAAACTTCCCTAAATTATAAGGTTATAGTCTCTACATTACACATCAAACCGTTATTTTCATGTAAGAATTGTTTATAAATCCTTACAGACCAGCCATCGTACATGTGCCTGTCCTCCGTTGTCATATAAACAATGGCTCAATTCCCGGGGAAAAACCGCTCACCATGCACGTACATACGCGTACATGGGGACACGTACGCT
>NW_018434381.1:0-269 GCF_002113885.1 Mizuhopecten yessoensis
CTGAACCTCTACACTAAACACTACTGGTTACACTGAACCTCTACATAAACACTACTGATTACACTAAATATCTACACTAAACACTACTGGTTACACTGAACCTCTACACTAAACACTACCTCTACACTAAACACTACTGATTACACTGAAAATCTATTAACACACTACCTCTACACTAAACACTACTGGTAACACTGAACCTCTACACTAAACACTACTGATATCACTGAACCTCTACACTAAACACTACTGATAACACTGAATCTCTA
>NW_018434382.1:0-269 GCF_002113885.1 Mizuhopecten yessoensis
TACACTGCACTCATACACTACATTATTACACTGCACTCATACACTTCAATAATACACTGCACTCATACCGCACAATAATACACTGCACTCATACACTACAATAATACACTGCACTCATACACTACAATAATACACTGCACTCATACACTACAATAATACACTGCACTCATNGATACACTGCACTCATACACTACAATGATACACTGCACTCATACCCCACAAAGATACACTGCACTCATACACTACAATAATACACTGCACTCATACAC
>NW_018434383.1:0-269 GCF_002113885.1 Mizuhopecten yessoensis
TCCCTGACAATGTGTCTTACTTAAGACAATGTGTCTACAACTAACGTATCCCTGACAATGTGTCTTACTTAGGACAATGTGTCTACAACTAACATATCACTGATAATGTGTCTTACTTTCGACAATGTGTCTACAACTAACATATCCCTGACCATGTGTCTTACTTTAGACAATGTGTCTACAGCCAACTTCTCCCTGACAGTGTGTCTTACTTTAGACAATATTTCTACAACTAACATATCCCTGACAATGTGTCTTACTTTAGACAA
>NW_018434384.1:0-269 GCF_002113885.1 Mizuhopecten yessoensis
GGCAGGTCCTTGTCTCTGTATACCGAATCAATGCCCTCAGTACCGAAGGCCGTTTTCTCTGTATACCGAAGAAAATAACCTCAGTACAGCAGGTCCTCAACTCTGTATACCGAATCAATGACCTCAGTACAACAGGTCCTTGTCTCTATATACCGAATCAATGACCTCCGTACAGGAGGTCCATGTCTCTCTATACCGAATCAATGACCTCGGTAAAGCAGGCTATTGTCTCTGTATACCGAATCAATGACCCCAGTACAGCAGGTCCT
>NW_018434385.1:0-269 GCF_002113885.1 Mizuhopecten yessoensis
ACGTAAAGTCTACATTCTACATCGTGTGCCGGTCTTGGTTGTGTAATTATTGGTGATTATATAAATCGAGTTAAAGTAAAGTCTGCATTCTACATCGTGTACTGGTTTTGGTTGTGTAGTTATTGGTGATTATATAGATCGAGTTAAAGTAAAGTCTACATTCTACATCGTGTGCCGGTTGTGTAATTATTGGTGATTATATAGATCGAGTTAAAGTGAAGTCCACATTCTACAGCGTGTGCCGGATTTGGTTGTGTAATTATTGGTGA
>NW_018434386.1:0-269 GCF_002113885.1 Mizuhopecten yessoensis
TATACATCAGATTACACCTATACATCAAGTACATCTTGTATGCATACACATATACATGAGGTATATGTCCGGTCTATATTCTCTGTAGGTAAGGTACCTCATCTTTATTATAGTTGTCCGATTGGTTCATATTGATTGCATGCACAGGAAATATAACATGTTTGCTTGTGCTGGAGTTTCCCAATGATGTTCCCTTATTGTGGCCTCTCAAGAACAAGAAGCACAGACACATTATTAATAGCTCACCTGGAATAATATTTTTCATTAAA
>NW_018434387.1:0-269 GCF_002113885.1 Mizuhopecten yessoensis
GGAAATTTTCCTTAGCTAAGGAGCTCCTTAGGTAAGTTAAGGAACCTTCATGAAACGAATTTTTCGGAAAACCTTAGCTAAGGAATTCTTTAGCGATTTTAAGTTAAGGAAACATTTAAGTTAAGGAACGTTGATGAAACCGGGGCCAGTTACATTATGTGACCACAGTTACATCATGTGACCACAGTTACATCACGTGACCACAGTTACACTATGTGACCACGGTTACACTATGTGACCACTGTTACATTATGTGATCATAGTTACAC
>NW_018434388.1:0-269 GCF_002113885.1 Mizuhopecten yessoensis
GTGGCTAGATTATTTACTAGGAATGAAGGTGGCTGGATTATCTACAAAGAATGAAGTAGGCTAGATTATCTACTGGTTATAAGGCTGACTGAATTATCTACTGGTTATAAGGCTGACTGAATTATCTACTGGTTACAAGGCTGACTGAATTATCTACTGGTTACAAGNTGGTTATAAGGCTGACTAAATTATCTACTGGTTACAAGGCTGACTGAATTATCTATTGGTTACCAGGCTGACTGAATTATCTATTGGAAATGAGGCTGACT
>NW_018434389.1:0-269 GCF_002113885.1 Mizuhopecten yessoensis
TTGAAAAGCTGGATCTAATAGACAATTTGTCTTGGATGAAGAAAAATCCTTTCTTTCTCAGGACAGCCATTGGTGAATTTACCTTTTATCCACATCTTGATTTGTGATTGATATTATTCGTGTGAAATACAAATGAAATAACGAAGTGACACCACTTGGAAGCTGCCGCTGTTCTATGAAAATTGTTAATGGCATCTACCGTGAATGCGAAAAGGAATTTAATATGTGCATTAATGCACTACTAAAACAAAGTAGGAATACAATGTATA
>NW_018434390.1:0-269 GCF_002113885.1 Mizuhopecten yessoensis
ATTAATTATGAAAAGGATCACACCTACCCAAAGAAGGGGCCCATTTTACAACAGAAAGTATTGTATAAGGTAACGAGCTACACCCAACAGCTGGAGGTCATACATTACGACGAGGGGTTCCTCTCTGACACGGGAGGTTTAATTTATATGAGGAATGAAGGTCACACTCGACAACGATTGTATATATAAAGAACGAAGGTCACACTCCGCAACGGAGGAATATATAAGGTGTGAAGGTCACATTCTACAACGGGAGGTATGTGTAAGGT
>NW_018434391.1:0-269 GCF_002113885.1 Mizuhopecten yessoensis
TCCCCTATTAAATAACTTGATTATTCAGATTATAATAATAATAGTTATAATTTGAGGTTCTTATACCCTTTATCACAACCTAGTCCGTAGGTCGACTCAAAGCGGTTCACAAATTATTATCCGTGGTTATAGGGCCTTTGCAACCAGCCAATATCTTCCTTATCTCCCTGGGGAGCATAAAGTCGGTGCTGCCTTTTTCGGAGCTCACTGCTAGCATTCAACATTTCTAGCACTGCCCAACCACGTACTCATTTTCAGCTGAGTAGACT
>NW_018434392.1:0-269 GCF_002113885.1 Mizuhopecten yessoensis
ATGATCTTTTTAGAGTAAATCTGGTTGATAGTCCAGTTTGTTATTTTGGCCATCCCTGTGAAAGTGCCTTTCACTTTTTTTGTGAGTGCTTATTATTTAACAACGAAAGACATACCCTGCTCCAAAATTTGAATGCCTTGCATGTTGATTTCAATTTAGAACTACTTTTGTTTGGAAATAATCAACTTTCGGTAGAAAACAACATAAGTATCTTTAGACATGTACATCATTACATCAAACCCAGCAATAGGTTTTGATTATAATTACTT
>NW_018434393.1:0-269 GCF_002113885.1 Mizuhopecten yessoensis
TACAGAGGTTTGACAAACCTTGACATCATGTACAAAGGTTTGACACACCTAAACAGTATGTACAGAGGTTTGACGAACTTTAACATTATGTACAGAGGTTTGACAAACCTAAACAGTATGTACATAGGTTTAACAAATCTTAACAATATGTACAGAGGTTTGACAAACCTTAACATTATGTACAAAGGTTTAACAAACCTTAACATTATGTACAAAGGTTTTAAAAACCTTTACATAATATACAGATGTTTAACAAACTTAAACATTAT
>NW_018434394.1:0-269 GCF_002113885.1 Mizuhopecten yessoensis
GGAGGAAGTAAAGGGGTCGGCCGGGCAGGTGTCCGCCCAGGTCAAGCGTTTAAAGGTGGAACATTCTTTCAAATGGAAAAGCGAGAGTCATAGACTGCAGTTTGCCCTCAACACAGAAATAAAGGAAGATTTGGATCAAGTGTCTTGGGCTTTACAAAATGTAAAGGTCGACTATGCGTGCGAATTAGTAGCTAGTGTGCAGGAGAAATTGTCCAAGCGAAACAAATTAATTAAAATCGCGGATACCAGTGACGGTGGATGGGAAACTG
>NW_018434395.1:0-269 GCF_002113885.1 Mizuhopecten yessoensis
ACATTATTACTTACGTCGGCGGTGAAGACGAAAAGTGTCTCGTCATACATGCCATTTTCCTTCAGAGCGGCAGTCACATTCCCTACCAAGTCGTCCATTGCCGTCACCATACCTTAACATAGTATTTTATACATTCACAGCTAAACCAAAACATTTAAGGACATGCCTTTCCTTACAGTTAATGTAAAGAATGCAGCTGCATTTTTGAGAGAATTGCATTGTATTGGAACTTATGTTTTCAATATTAAATAATCAAATGCATCGATATA
>NW_018434396.1:0-269 GCF_002113885.1 Mizuhopecten yessoensis
GTACCACTGCCAAAAACTGTCACTAAGTATTGGAAACTCTCTTTTCTGTTAATACTATTGCTTTGATAGATCATTTCCGGGACCTTTCTGAAAAAAACAATTAGGATGAAATGAACAAAATATTTTATTCAATAACAGTGTTCCGAGTGTAAACATTTAACAGGGCTTGACCGAGATTCGAGCCCTGGACTTCTGATTACACTATCTCTAACTGATTTAGCTACTTGGTCAACAGAAGTGTCCTGGCCAAACTGTGCCAAATTTATATC
>NW_018434397.1:0-269 GCF_002113885.1 Mizuhopecten yessoensis
TCCAAATATTTTGTTCTTAAAGTTGAAAATGATGTACTATGGACCTGAGGTCCTGAGATCTAATCACGAGCTTTTTAACTGCAACAACTTTAATATACCCTATCGGAGCTGTAATTACCACAGCTGCTGGCACCACTCGCCCTCCAATTGATACCGGTTAAAGGGTTTAAAGTGTTATACTAAACAGTATGTATCAGAATTATCTTATAAAATGATAAATATCAAACAAATTCCTTACCTTCAGACAAAATGGTATAATGTTATCAAGC
>NW_018434398.1:0-269 GCF_002113885.1 Mizuhopecten yessoensis
CAAGGTGTTACCTGTGTACCTAAACCACAAGGTTTCACATGTGTACCTGAACCACAAAGTATAACCTGTGTACCTAAACCTCAAGTTGTCACCTGTGTACTTGAAGTACAATGTGTAACATATGTATCTAAACCACAAGTTGTAACCTGTGTACCTGACCCACAAGGTTTCACATGTGTATATATACCACAAGTTGTAACCTACATGATGTATGTACCTAAACTACAAGTTGTAACCTGTGTACCTAAACCACAAGGTGTTACCTGTGT
>NW_018434399.1:0-269 GCF_002113885.1 Mizuhopecten yessoensis
TGTTACATATCTGCCGAGTGGTGTCAATGATACACTCTGTTTCGTGCATCATTTGAGTAATTGTATGAACACCATATACTTTGGATGAAATGTTTCTGAATGACAGATCCAGTCCCATGCACGACTTCAACCTGCACAAATGGTGGTACGTGTGCTAATACACCTGTAGGCAGTTTTGAATGTACATGTCCACCAAACTTCACTGGATTTACATGCACAGGTAAGAAGTACATTGTAGTTGTTACTTTTTCAACTCTCAATCCTCAATT
>NW_018434400.1:0-269 GCF_002113885.1 Mizuhopecten yessoensis
ATATATATTCAATTAATTGTACATATCTTCAAATAATTGAATATATGTATATACAATTCAATTGAAGATAGGTTCAATTCAATTGGAGATAGGTATAATTCAATTGAAGATAGGTTCAATTCGTCATGCTTGAACCTTTCTTCAATTGAATTGCATCTGTCTTCAATTGAATTGCACCTATCTTCAAGTGAATTGCACCTATCTTCAATTAATTATGCAGCATATCTTCAATTATTTGAAGATAGGTGCAATTATTTGAATTTATGTTA
>NW_018434401.1:0-269 GCF_002113885.1 Mizuhopecten yessoensis
ATGTACCTTACTGCATATCTACACGGTCGGTACGTACAACATATCCAAATTGTCTGTACCGTACTTCATATCTATACTGTCTGTACTGTAGTACATATCTACACGGTCTGTACCGTACAACATATCTAAATGTCTCTACCGTACTACATATCTACATTGTCTGTACCGTACTTCATATCTATATTGTCTGTACTGTAGTACATATCTACACGGTCTGTACCGTACATATCTAAATTGTCTGTACCGTACTTCATATCTAAATTGTCTGT
>NW_018434402.1:0-269 GCF_002113885.1 Mizuhopecten yessoensis
TTATTCACCTCGTTTTAGATGGTATATGTTAAGTGGTTAATTGCCGATAATCTCTTGTAGTAGGTAGTGATAAAGGCTAGTCAAAGATGCTGTATACTTGTATTAATCGTCACTCTTAAAAAGAATAACAATCCATTCTAGTTTTTACTGAAATAATTGTGTGCAGACGCATGTAATCATTTGTTCAGGTCAAAGTATATGCTTTTCCACATGACATTTACCTCATATCTTAATCATATGCTTATCAACAAAATATGTAAATCCTTGAT
>NW_018434403.1:0-269 GCF_002113885.1 Mizuhopecten yessoensis
TTTTGGTTAGCGTTCTGATGACGATGTTGTGTTCTGTTTTGGTTAGCGTTTTGATGATGATGAAGGGTACTGCTTTAGTCAGCGTTCTGATGATGATGTGGTGTTCTGGTTTGGTAAGCGTTCTGGTGATGATGTAGTGTTCTGTTTTGGTTAGCGTTATGATGATGATGTAGTGTTCTTGATTGGTAAGCGTTCTGATGATTATGTAGTTTTCTTGTTTGGTTAGCGTTCTGGTGAGGATGTAGTGTTCTGTTTTGGTTAGCGTTCTG
>NW_018434404.1:0-269 GCF_002113885.1 Mizuhopecten yessoensis
TACTTGATCTAGTAGCATCCCCATTAGGGCAACAAAATGGTGGAAAATTCAGTAGAACTGAAATGTACATAGTTATATGTTTCCAATATAATCTCCTGGTTTTTAGACATTTGCCCAAATATAAGGCTAGAAAATATAACCATATCCGTGTGATCTTAATTTCTTCCAAAGTAGCAACATCCATCTTAGTTTGGTTTAAATATGGATTTGCATTGTGTTTAACCATTGCATTCCAGAAAGCAACATTTTCCTAGAATTTCTATCTATTT
>NW_018434405.1:0-269 GCF_002113885.1 Mizuhopecten yessoensis
TGGTTCTAACCTAAATTGAGTCAGCTTATAACACATCATGTGTTAGATAAAAAAATAAATATATATAAATATTATGTGAAATAAAAAGAACAAAAGAGCATTAATTGGAGAAAGATCTCTCAAGCTCTTTCTGAGAATAAGTGCTAGCAAACATTAACTCTCAAAATTCAAGATGGCTGGCCTTTGGCAATGAGGAACCTACATGTGAAATTTGAGAAAGATCTCTCTAGTCAACATGGCTGCCCTTGGGCCATCTTTGTTTTCTGATC
>NW_018434406.1:0-269 GCF_002113885.1 Mizuhopecten yessoensis
GTATCAAACAGTTTTGTTCATGGAACAGCTAGAACTCTCTTGTCTTGTTACAGTTACCGTAAGAAAACACGTGTATGTATATGAGGCCTGATTTTTGTGGACAGATGCTTCTAGTTATTTTTTCAAATAAAGAAATTAAATAAACTGGATTTTAATTACATAAGAAGATTTAAGAAGGTAAAAAGTTATAACAAAAATTCATTTTATATGATGTTTTTGTCAATGATGGTAAGAGTTATTCAAATATGATATGCATACAGCATTCCATG
>NW_018434407.1:0-269 GCF_002113885.1 Mizuhopecten yessoensis
AATGACCTGTTTTGTGATTGGCCTAAATGACCTGTTCTGTAATTGTCCTTAGTGACCTGTTCTGTAATTGGCCTGAATGGCCTGTTCTTTAATTTGTTAAAATGGCCTGTTCTTTAATTCGTTAAAATGACCTATAATGTAGTTGGTTTTACTCACCTGTTCTGTGATAGTATCCAGGGAAGATGTAGCCTCATCATACACAATGATGGGAGGATTCTTTAAGATCGTGCGGGCTATAGCCATCCTCTGTTTCTCTCCACCTACAAACA
>NW_018434408.1:0-269 GCF_002113885.1 Mizuhopecten yessoensis
ACTATACTGACTATGGACAGAGTTGTGAGGTTGTTTACGGTCTGGCACAGATAAGTAATTTGCCCCTGACTATACTGACTACAGGCATAGTTGTTAGTTTGTTAATTATCTGGTACAGATACAATTATTGTAAGTCACTAGCCCCTCACTATACTGATTATAGAAAGAATTGTGAGGTTGTTTTACGGTCTGGTACAGAAAAGTCACTGGCCCCTCATTATACTGACAATAGACAGAGTTGTGAGGTTGTTTACGGTCTGGTGCAGATA
>NW_018434409.1:0-269 GCF_002113885.1 Mizuhopecten yessoensis
TATATGGGATACTGTTAGTACACTAGTATTACATACAAGTATATGATATACTGTTAGTGACTAGTATTACATACAAGTATTTGGGATACTGTTGGTATACCAGTATTACACACAAGTATATGGTATACTGTTAGTGCACTGGTATTACATACAAGTATATGGTATACTGCTAGTGACTAGTATTACATAGTATTACATACAAGTATATGGTATACTGTTAGTGGCTAGTATTACATACAAGTATATGGTATACTGTTAGTGCACTAGTA
>NW_018434410.1:0-269 GCF_002113885.1 Mizuhopecten yessoensis
CTTTTAACTAATAAGACTTTGACCTTGAAAGTATTGACCTCAAAGTGGTATGCAATATTCTATCTTGCAATTCCACATATACTCTTAAACTTTCATCGAGTTACCTTCAGCTAGTCAACATTATCCTCTGGTAAATAATTTTAGCTTGTACGAGACAGACCGTCTCGTTGTCCAGCATATCTTCTTATATTTCATTGAATTATTTTCAGAAAGTCAGAAGTTATGGCCCCGAATGCACGAACAGAATGACAAACGGTCGGACGAACAAA
>NW_018434411.1:0-269 GCF_002113885.1 Mizuhopecten yessoensis
TTATATTTTTAATTGGTATAATAAATCACTCCTGGTGACCATGTGCACTCAAAACCACAGGTGAAAATACAGGTATATCGATATATTATGAATTAGACTCTACGTTTAAAATAACACTACACCTATATACCTAATTCCAATACATGGTATAGTCCTCTCCCAACTGACAGGGTGATTACAACACCGTGATATTAGAACAATAAGATTAGGTAGAGTCAGTACGGTTCAGTTCAGTTCAGTTCTTTATTACCTTGAACCTTACGGCTCAT
>NW_018434412.1:0-269 GCF_002113885.1 Mizuhopecten yessoensis
GAATGGGCACTGAGCTTAACTTGTGAGGGATCGGCTAGTAGTTGACGGGCAACTCTATACAGACAGCACCATGGGTAATAACGGTAGAGCTCAAGGAGATCCACAAGTTAGTAGGTCTAGTGGTTCTGTACACAGAGACAGGCGGTACCATAGCAATGTAGCACGGGGTGTGACGAGTGTTAGTGTCCCTAGTGTCAGCGTACCTAGCAACAGTGTATCGAGTTCAGGTAGGTTACCGACCAGTGATGACATCCCACGTCCATCGCTCA
>NW_018434413.1:0-269 GCF_002113885.1 Mizuhopecten yessoensis
ATGGTGTCATCTGCAAATAGACGTACAGTGGAGTGGAGGCCAACATGAATGTCGTTTATATAAAATAGAAAGAGACCAATAACCGAGCCTTGGGGGACACCAGACTTAACATCGACAATGCTTGAATTTCCCCTCTCAACGATGACAGTCTGCTTCCCTTTATCCAGGAAGTTTTCTATCAGGTAGTTTAGGTACCCGGTCGTTTCGGTCTTTCTGAAAGTCGTTTTCGGTACTTCTGAAAATCGTTTCGGTACTTATGGAAAACTCAT
>NW_018434414.1:0-269 GCF_002113885.1 Mizuhopecten yessoensis
TGGTATGGTGTTTACTACAAAGTGACAGACATTTTTTTATTACCGTATGTAAACTATAATCCAAATGTTTATATTTCTTGTTTCTTTGATTATTTACGTGATTATCTTCTTATACAGATTTTCTTAACCAGATTTATATATTCACTAGCATCGTCATAAGCAAAGGTTGATGCATAACGTAACCGTACCATCAGCATGCTTAAAGAAACAGGAAAATATAGGGACATAATTGCAGGAATCCGCTTACACTTAGGATATCAAAATAGATA
>NW_018434415.1:0-269 GCF_002113885.1 Mizuhopecten yessoensis
GCCATTATTGTCACAGGAAATCCCCAGCTCTTCAATAAGATGCTCAACAATGTCTGTGCAACCTTCTCGGATTTCTTTATTTAAGACTAAAGCAAGATCATCATCCATTCCGTTATCTTCTAATATCTGGAGAGTCCTTTCCTTAAACTCCCCGATCTCTTGTAATTTTAGAAGAACATCTCTGATAGGTATTTCTGTCCTGATCTCCGCAAATTCAAGAATTGCAAGACCGCTGTTTGATTTACATGCACTACCGTAGGCTTCGTCAA
>NW_018434416.1:0-269 GCF_002113885.1 Mizuhopecten yessoensis
ATGTTCCTATTACATTGGGCGCCTATTTAGGTTGCACAATACGACCGTGCAGTGGGAGGAATGAGATATGAGCCAACAGATACACGTAGGCCAATCTGCCCATTGGATAACTGTTAGTTAAAATTGTCAATTATTTTAATTTCAAGTTTAATGTCGTGAACCCACTTGCCTGTACGTGTTCGCGATTACGTCATACATGTATATACATGTATAACTTGTACTCATTCGAGATCAATGCGTAAAGATCATCGTATCACAGCCAAAACGTG
>NW_018434417.1:0-269 GCF_002113885.1 Mizuhopecten yessoensis
GTGTGGACATACATGTATTACACAGGTGTGAACAGACATGTATAACACAGGTGTGGACGGACATGTATTACACAGGTGTGGACAGATATGTATTACACAGATGTGGACAGACATGTGTTACACAGATGCGGACAGACATGTATTATACACGTGTGGACGGACATGTATTACACAGGTGTCGGCAGACATGAATAACACAGATGTGGACAGACATATATTACACACGTGTGGACGGACATGTATAACACGGGTGTGGACATACATGTATT
>NW_018434418.1:0-269 GCF_002113885.1 Mizuhopecten yessoensis
TGTATTTGTTCGTTTACAAAAGTGATTTCTGTTTTACATGAATTGGGTTCCAGCTGTTCAAACACATTATCAATCAAATGTTATTAGGTATAAACGGTTAAGTTGTAACAATATATTATCAGAAAATTAGGTGTGTAACTATGTGTTGACAGTTAAGCGGTTACAATATAATATCAGATATTTGAGTGTGTAGCTAAGTGTGGACAGTTAAGTGGTAACAATACAATATCAGAAAATTAGGTGTGTAGCTAAGTGTAGATGGTTAAGTG
>NW_018434419.1:0-269 GCF_002113885.1 Mizuhopecten yessoensis
GGGCACTTGTCATTAGTATGAGTCACAATGCTAAAATAAAAACAAACTCAGGTCCTTGTTATAAAATCATATAGAGAACAGTTTTCTTTATCATGCTGATAACTACACCGAAAGAAATTAAACCTGTTTTTATGTTTCAAACAATATGACGTTTTGTGCGAGAACTGTGCAGTCCATCTGTCCTGCTGTACCACTTGTGATCTCCATTTTCTGTCGGTTTAAATGATAAATTTGAGCTCAAAATTGATGAAATTGAGAAGAAAAATGAG
>NW_018434420.1:0-269 GCF_002113885.1 Mizuhopecten yessoensis
GTTGTATTGCGTATGAAAATGACCTATTCCCACGGGGACAAAACTCATTTGCATGTGCTTTGTCGGTTTTATTGAGCTGAAATATTGTTCGGAAACAGTCTACTAGATAATAAGAAACCAATCAGTGTGCTTCATAAAATGGTACTGTTTAATAATGTGAGTTGTTGATTGATAGAATATTAGCAAGTGACCGTCCACAGAATCTTACCTCTATAAGTGATATACACGGAGTCTATGACGGACTGTGTCTGTAGATCTACCTGCCACCA
>NW_018434421.1:0-269 GCF_002113885.1 Mizuhopecten yessoensis
ATGTACACTGCTATCCCTCCACCCCTCTGTACTCTGCTATCTCTCGACCCACTGTACACTGCTATCTCTCCAACCCTCTGTACGCTGCTATTTCTCCACCCTCTGTTCACTGCTATCACTCCAACCCTCTGTACACTGCTATCACTCAACCCTCTGTACACTGCTATCTCTGCATACTCTGTTCCCTGCTATCACTCGACCCTCTGTACACTGCTATCTCTCCATCCCTCTGTAACTGCTATGTCTTCTCCCTCTGTACACTGCTATCT
>NW_018434422.1:0-269 GCF_002113885.1 Mizuhopecten yessoensis
TATGGTAATTTTTTTATTTGGTAAACAGGGATTTGTTAGATTTCCTGATAATTATCGTGGTACCGTCTTAGCACATTATATATTGCTGTGGCTCAACCATATTTTATACTTGATTCAGAGTCTGTGTTGGTCTTAGTATTTCTCCAATAATTTTTCAATAACCTTCTTAATGATAGATATTTTCTAATTACATTATGAACTTAAGTTTGTCGGAATCGCAAAAGAAGTCAACTTACCTAATGGGTCAAAGGTCAATGTCATCAAGTAAA
>NW_018434423.1:0-269 GCF_002113885.1 Mizuhopecten yessoensis
AATCAAATGAAACAATAAGTTGCTCAAATTCCGGTAGAATCAGTTTTCACTTTAGACCACAAACATTTAAAAATGTCACTTTAAGGGTAGAATAACAAAGTTCATTACGATTAGTGGAACCTTTTATTTCGCATCCCTAGGGATTGTTATGTCCGTAGCCTGGGCCAGACGGGTTGATGCTGCCATGGTCAGCGTGGGGGTGAACAGTATCGGGAGTAGAGTGGTCATCGTGTGGTTGATTGTAATGAAATCCGTGGTGGGCAGGAGGA
>NW_018434424.1:0-269 GCF_002113885.1 Mizuhopecten yessoensis
ATCTGGATAATATTTAACATGTCTGATTGCTATCATAGGTGGACTAGCTCATATTTTTTCTTTTTTGGAGTGGGTGATACCTTTTGACTTTAAAATATTATCCAATTCACTACATTGAAGTTCGCGGAAATTTGTATCTGAATGTTTTGGGCTTCCATGTTGTTTATATCCGTTGCCCCAGCGAGTACAGTTTAATCCCCTCCTATATAAGTTATTGTTAATTTACTGGATATGATTTTGATGATGTAAGTTATTGTTTACTGACTGGA
>NW_018434425.1:0-269 GCF_002113885.1 Mizuhopecten yessoensis
GAGCTCTTCAGTTGCATTTCAAAAGGACAATATCGTGCCGTCACAATCACATGTCAGCACTCTACAAAAAATATTTGCAGAGTGACTAGTGCAAAATGTTACTATGGCCTGTTGAGACGAGGTTTTACTATTTTGGTTAAATGTACAGCTTATCATTGTAATTTTCTCCGCACATTCATCAATATGATTATTAACATGTACATTTTGTACAGATTCGGTTTCAATTTGTTGTTTTTGTGGTCATACGGGTCCTGAGTTCATTGCTTAAT
>NW_018434426.1:0-269 GCF_002113885.1 Mizuhopecten yessoensis
CACACACTCTGCTTACAATTGCAATTAACTTAATTTGGTTGATGAATGAATTTCAAAAAAGTGCTTCATCTTCCCATATACTTAATGAGAACAGTTCTTTTATTATATGACTACATGACTGTATGACCTTGTACTTACAGGTAGCTGTTGGTCATCCAGATGAAGTAGATGAGATATTTGATGCCATTTCCTACAGCAAGGGAGCATCTGTCATTAGGATGCTGCATGACTATATAGGGGATGAGGTATATACAACTTTGTGTTTATGC
>NW_018434427.1:0-269 GCF_002113885.1 Mizuhopecten yessoensis
GCTTAAACAAATGACATAAAGAGAAATTTCCTCACGCTGATCGTACAAAATCAATTTATTTCCACACTATTTGACACACATTAATCTGACACACTGACCTTGAAATTGATATAACTAAACTTTGATGTGTTGCTCACATTGGCACTTATACTGACCTTCAAATTGCTACTGACCTTGACAGGGTTACTAACCTTGAGGTTAAATGACTTATTCTCTCTTGTGTAACTGACCTTGACAGGGTTACTTACCTCGACAGGGTTACTAACCTT
>NW_018434428.1:0-269 GCF_002113885.1 Mizuhopecten yessoensis
AAAAAACATCGGCGAAATGTAACTTACTTTCTGTAGTTGTGAATCTCATGAAAGGCGTCATACACTGTCCAATTCTTTCCTTGTTTCACCTTCAATTCCGAAAAAAACAGAATCAGGTTTTTTTATGAACTGTATTTTATCTAAATGCTTCCAAGATTTATTAATAAAGTTCTATTATTTGTGTATTCTTTTCTTCTATTAGTCATTTAGTGTATGATCCGTTTTGTGATCTTTGTTCCTCACACATCATCCTCGATATCCAGGGGTTA
>NW_018434429.1:0-269 GCF_002113885.1 Mizuhopecten yessoensis
AGCCAATGGATTTTTGGACGATTTGATTGTCAATACAACCCGAACACTTCACGTTTTATAGGAAACAAAAAAGTTAACTCCTACACCCTTCACCCGTCAAAAAATATAAATTGATTTCGATTTCATTGTCGGTGTTCAGATGATCTTGAATTTTTTAATCTCTCCTTCTGGTCTTTTCATATCAATTTTATTTAACGAAAAAACATAAACTCACATATTTTTTTATGATGAAAAAATTCAAATATAAATCATAAGAAGAAGTGCATCAC
>NW_018434430.1:0-269 GCF_002113885.1 Mizuhopecten yessoensis
TACAAACTCCAACATCAAAACCTCGGACTACAAAGTACAAACTCCCACACCAAAACCTCGAAGTACAAAGTACAGTCTCCAACATCGAAACCTCGGAATACAAAGTAGAAAAAAACATACCTCTGTGACGAGTTGTTTAAGCATTGAACTGTAACCAGATGCAGTATACAGTCGATATGAATGCAATTAGGGTGACAGATAAATAGAATGTCGCCTGTTATAGGGCGACATGAATATGTATCTGTCACTCAAATTGCATTCATATCGAC
>NW_018434431.1:0-269 GCF_002113885.1 Mizuhopecten yessoensis
CCTTGATAAGTGGTTTGTAGAAAATAATTGTAAATACTTCTATATTCAATAATAGCCTTAGGTACAACACAAAATATTCATAAATGAGATCTTACTAGGGCTACTCCAGTAAAACTACTATTTCACCCCGGGACTCCGGGTTATTTCAAAGGGCACCATCCATTACATTCAATTAAGTTGCTTAAAAGTAATTGGCGGTCCTGGGTCAGGGAGATTTTTTTTCGTTGCCTGATTTGTCCATATTTAGAATATGTCCAACTTGCACAAAA
>NW_018434432.1:0-269 GCF_002113885.1 Mizuhopecten yessoensis
AGAATTTCTTAAGACGAAAATTACAAAACAAATTGTCGTTTAAAACGTTAATTGATGGTAGTTAGTTATCTTGTTCTGATGGGTGATGATGAGGAGGTTATATTTTACTTTGGCGACCAAAATTGTGTTGAACATGTTGGAAAAAGGCAATTCTACCTCAATGTGTAAAATGTAAAAAAAATATCATACATTAACTTCAAAAATTTTGCAACAATTATGAAGCCAAATACTTGTTAATCTCTTGTTGGCCAGGATGCTAGCGCTCGAGG
>NW_018434433.1:0-269 GCF_002113885.1 Mizuhopecten yessoensis
ACATAGCGTGCGTAGTAATCCGCACAATATTACCATCTAACATAGTACTTGCTCAAGATTTAATTTTTCTCAAAAGCTGGGCATCGGCACCTGTTTCTACACCCCCTGTGACCCTTTACTCGATAATTTAAAAAAATGATATTTAGTTCAAACTCTATGTTTATGGTCCTGGCTTGGGGGGAATATCTTTTTCAATCATTGTATAACTCGGTGTGAATACTTTCTGTGGCACCTCCTGTTCGCAAAAGTTTTCAAAAATTGGGCATCAG
>NW_018434434.1:0-269 GCF_002113885.1 Mizuhopecten yessoensis
TGATAATACTGCGAAGGTAAAAAAAGCCTTCAGGTTAGAATACCAGTATCATATTGAATTTTGCGCGGTCAGAGCTTAGTTAACGTAGCTTTCTGACGACGAGAGTTTTTTTTATATATATTGCGTCGTCAGAAAGCTACGTTATCGCAGCTAACTAAGCTCTGACCACGCAAAATGCCAGAGTCATCAATTTTAGCCAATCAGAGGACAGAATTTCCGTGTACAGGGTTAATCCAGCGACAGTTCCAAGAGTAAATACGAAGTTTTAG
>NW_018434435.1:0-269 GCF_002113885.1 Mizuhopecten yessoensis
CCCAAAACTGTGGGAAACAGACTGGTAAGATAACACGCACATCGAAAGTACGTTGGTCTTCCACTAACACGTCAACACCGAGCACGTCGTATGAGGTGGTTGACGGTTGACGTTTTCCTCTTAATTGCCGGAGGTCGATGCTCTTCAAAAATGAATCTCGGTTCACATTATTTCGAGCAGGTGGTCGTCAACGTGAGCACCGGCGTCGAGGCGAAAGTTTTGTATTGAATCATGACTGATAAAACTCACCGTTGTCGACGTCATACCAT
>NW_018434436.1:0-269 GCF_002113885.1 Mizuhopecten yessoensis
GTGTTAATGTATGTGTAAGTCTGAAAGTGAAATCAATCTCATGAAACCTTTAAGCTTGGATCAACAGCAAGGTAAGGTCTAATTGGTTGATTGCTGAAAGGTTTGGTCAATGTCAACACATTGTGATGACGTCATAAGATGGTGGCCTCTTAAAAGTTTACTCAATCTAGTAACTAATATTGTTTCATATCAGTTCAGATTTTATTTTCAGCAGTTTAATCTATATACAGTAGATTTCGCTTAATATCACTTCCCATTTGTCAGCGAAA
>NW_018434437.1:0-269 GCF_002113885.1 Mizuhopecten yessoensis
GATGTATAAAACGTCCGTATTTAGGATTGCTTAGTTTTTGCATCTATTACATTCAGGGATAAATGCATTAATTAAAGTAAGTACCCGTTTTAAAATAGGGGGAAATATGCATCGTAGGTGCATAGCCTGTCCAGCCAGGGCTGTTCATTATAGACGCTTCAAATTAATCACCAGATATGCATTAGAATGAAGCGTTTGTGTGAGTGTTACTATAAGCTATTGTATACTACAAACAGGGCTAGCTGTAAACAGTGTCGTAAAATATCAGC
>NW_018434438.1:0-269 GCF_002113885.1 Mizuhopecten yessoensis
CTTAAGGGTCATCTATAATGTTGAATTTTAAAAACGAACAAATATCACTGGATTTGCTATTTAGAACATCTTAATATTAATGCACACAGGGGCACGGTTCAATTTATTATTTATATCTGAGGCCTCCTTGCATTGTTTACCATACATTATTAGCGGGAGTTTCCTGTGGCCCTAATACTAGACATGTCAAAGTGTTAGGGCCAGAGGAAACTTGGGCTTAGCTGAGCTACATTTACATTTACGGCGATACTGCAAAGGGCCGTCGAACA
>NW_018434439.1:0-269 GCF_002113885.1 Mizuhopecten yessoensis
TTTAGAACGCCTTGTCCTATTCAAACCTTGCAATAACTTTGAAACAAAAAGTTCTGTGGTGGGTCCAACAATCCAGATATCCTACATGTATAGGCAATGGCGGACACATATGCCCGAATGGAACTAACTGCAAAACCTATTAGCGATAAATAGGACACAAAATTAATCACATCTGATACGTTGATACCATATTCAGCCCTAAAACCTTCAAACTTCTGCACACTTGCATCATACAACTTTCTGGTGCTGGCTGACAGGGAACTGTCAAG
>NW_018434440.1:0-269 GCF_002113885.1 Mizuhopecten yessoensis
CCTTCGAAAAATCACAGAATATTAGAATAGTGTGCTCATATTTTTTCCAAAGAAGAATTTATTGAGTGATAGAGTTCAATGAGCTGCTGAGTGGTAGAATGGTAAGGTAAGAATCCTGACTGATATTTATAAATAAGATCATTTTCAATTAAATAGTTATGCATGTGTTTATAAACCACACGCTCAAATAGCTTTCCCAAACAGCTTAGCAATGAAATAGGTCCGTAGTTTGAAGAAATACTTGCATCATTAGCTTTAAATACAGGCAT
>NW_018434441.1:0-269 GCF_002113885.1 Mizuhopecten yessoensis
CCCTATCACAGCCATACAATTTACCGCAACCCTACACCTTACCGCAACCGTACACCTTATCACAAACCTACACCTTATCAGAGCCCTACACCTTACTACAACTCTTCATTTCACCACAGCCCTACACCTTACCATAGCCCTACATCGCACCACAGCCATACACCTTACGTCAATCCTACACCGTACTTCAGCCTTACTCCTTAACACAGCCTTACATCTTACCACAACCCTACACATTAGCACAGGCCTACATCCCACCAAAGACCTAT
>NW_018434442.1:0-269 GCF_002113885.1 Mizuhopecten yessoensis
TTTGAGGTTATTTTCAGTTTCAAGTCCATACCCTATTCCCATAGGATCAATTTGTTTTCAAAAGCATCTGGGTATCCAAATTATGCAGATCAAACAAGAGTCCCTGATTTGCTCACCTGGATATTTGAGCAATCATGGGAAGACATTCTTAACAAAAGTACATTTAAAAATATTACCATATATTGAGTATCCTTCACTTAAGAATGGTCAAGACTAAATAAAACTTTATACTTCTCTATCTCAGCATGATACTGGTCAACTAGCATCAC
>NW_018434443.1:0-269 GCF_002113885.1 Mizuhopecten yessoensis
ACATATTGCTGAACTGACATATTGCTGTATACTGACATATTGCTGTACTGACATATTGCTTTACTGACATATTACTGTACTGACATATTGCTGACATTTTGCTGTACTGACATATTGCTGACATTTTGCTGTACTGACATATAGCTGTACTGATATATTGCTGTACTGACCTTTTGTTGTAATGGCATATTGCTGACATATTGCTGTACTGACATATAGCTGTACTGACATATTGCTGTACTGACCTTTTGTTGTACTGGCATATTGCT
>NW_018434444.1:0-269 GCF_002113885.1 Mizuhopecten yessoensis
AAAAAAATCTCTCCGATTGAGATTTAACTGTACACTAAACAGCGTAAAACAACCGATCAGCAAGGACTACTTTAAATATTTTTGTTCATACAGCAGAGGGATAGGTTGTCTTTCACGAGGTTATAGAATTAAAACAAAAACTAAACCAAAAATTGAGTGTTATCCAGAAAACTGTGAAATACTTAACAAACAAAAAATGGAGGAAAACACAAGATAAAAGTTGAAAAGAAATTTGATATTTCTAGTACGGAATCTACCCACGATGAATA
>NW_018434445.1:0-269 GCF_002113885.1 Mizuhopecten yessoensis
AGACAGCACATCTCTACTACAGAGTAATGTCCAAGTAAGAAACTCAGGTAAGTCCATCACCATTAGATCAGAACATGCCAAGTTGACTTCCTTTTACATATGTTGTAAACGAGAATTCCACAGGAGTGGATCTGTCGCCTGCTCAGCGCTTTTAGTGAGAAAATGTTTTGGCCCGAGTTATCGGGTAAACAAGCAAAAATTTACGCCAAAAAACGATGAACTCGGCGTTGCTGTGTCAAGTGTGATATATACCAAAACGCAGAAAGTTG
>NW_018434446.1:0-269 GCF_002113885.1 Mizuhopecten yessoensis
CCCACAACACCCCACACACACCCACAACACCCTCAACAGACACGCCCCCACAACACCCCAACAGACACTCCCCGAAAACACCCCGAAAACACCCCACAGACACACCTCTCAACATCCCCGAGACCCGAACACACAACACCTCAAGAAACACGCCAAACAATAACCCATCTACAACACTCTAGCAGACATCTATCCACACAACTCCCAACAGACACGCCCCCAGATCACCCCAACAGACACAACCCACAATTTTCCCCACACAACACCCC
>NW_018434447.1:0-269 GCF_002113885.1 Mizuhopecten yessoensis
AACGGAACTAGGAACTAGGAACTAGGAACCAACTTCAGGCTCCCCCTAGTCGTGCGGAGCACAACAGCCTTTTACATACTAATATATACTACTACGGCACTCTCCAATAACCACGACTAGCTCTAACAACTTTACCTAGTCACGACTAGCCTGGTCGCGACTACCCTAGTCAAGACTAGCACTGCATAACGTTAGCCTATGCCCATGACGCTTTCTGTCGAACTGTATCTCGCTACAGCACTCAATCGTTTATTTAATATATCTTCCAG
>NW_018434448.1:0-269 GCF_002113885.1 Mizuhopecten yessoensis
TGATGACAGGGGAGTAGAGGTAACACCATTGTTTCTTTGATTGCAATGAAGTAGAGGTAACACCATTGTTTATCTGATGGCAGGGAAATAGAGGTTACACCATTGTTTCTTTGATGGCAGGGAAATAGAGGTAACACTAGTGTTTCTTTGATGACAGGGAAGTAGATGTAATGCCATTGTTTCTTTTATGAGCAGGGAGTAGAGGTAATGCCATTGTTTCTTTTATGACAGGGGAGTAGAGGTAATGCCATTGTTTCTTTGATGGCAGG
>NW_018434449.1:0-269 GCF_002113885.1 Mizuhopecten yessoensis
GCCTCAGTTTCTTGCCCTTGACCTTCAAGTGGACAGACCAGTCGACGCCGTGTATGATCCCGTAAATCTGTACATGTACTGGACAGAGGCTAACCTCAAAGTTATCAAGAGGAGCAAACTGGATGGCACAGAGGTCCAGACTCTACTGACATTTTGTATGTATATTCTTATCTACCAAATCACTTAATTCACTCATCTCTTGAATTGCATAATGAACTATACCAACCTTTGGAAGGGTTCGAAGAGTGAAACAAGTAGTCTGCAACTGA
>NW_018434450.1:0-269 GCF_002113885.1 Mizuhopecten yessoensis
GAATGCCTCATATTTTTAATGTCTTGTCATGATCAGCACCATATGTCATGAGAAACCCTAATATATTTTTTTTTAGAAAGATCTCTCAATAATTACAATCCATTATATGTACATACATTCTATATGAATTATTCCTCTCCAGCGGTGAACTGCTGTAGCTTTTGAAGTGACCTCTGTGAAATACTCATTTCTACAGAGAAAAAAACATACATTATAGGAGAAGATCAAAACTTGTAGATTACCCTATTGAATCACCCCCCCCCCCCCCC
>NW_018434451.1:0-269 GCF_002113885.1 Mizuhopecten yessoensis
ATAGCTAGCACTTCCTACCAGAGCATACACTGACGAAAACTGCAGTTGATGATTTTTTTTCAACTTAACAGTCGGTATCTTTGGCAAAATGTAACCGAATTATATTTTCACATATGTCTGGAAAAATGGTTTAGATTGTGCTGGAATTGCATGCCGGTACTTTAATTGCGTGTTGAAGCTTCATCTTTGTCTTTTCTATGATTCGTTTCTAAATCAAATACATACGCTATCATATGATCATTTCAACCTTGCAGCAAGGCCGACGGAGC
>NW_018434452.1:0-269 GCF_002113885.1 Mizuhopecten yessoensis
CTGGCCATAAGTATTGGCGCATATCGGCGACGTCATATTTGTTTACGCTAAGATCTTATAAGGGAGGGCATATTTAAAAGTGGAATATCTCAATAAATAAAGAAGGTACTCACATGAAATTTTCAGTCCTTTGTTATCTGTCCTCTAGCTCTAATTACACTTCGTAATCTCTTTGGGAGTGAATTATAAAGGTTCCGAATCGAATATAGCACAAAGGCAAACCGGACCATATATCGTTCACAACTCTGATCAGATCTGCTCTGTTTTGA
>NW_018434453.1:0-269 GCF_002113885.1 Mizuhopecten yessoensis
GTATAATCAAGGGACACAACTCACTATTACGATGTACATCGATAAGTCCATTTCAAATGGAATTTCTAAATAATCATATTATATGCGATGAGACAAAACCTTAAGGTATTACAGATTTACAATTTTATAGATCTTAATCCAATAATACCAAAATAACTTATTTCAAATTATTATTACGTTACAGATAAATTGATAATAATCAGAACTATGGAAATGATCTACAATCTATCATATATATAACAACATGGAAATACCATCATATCAATAAT
>NW_018434454.1:0-269 GCF_002113885.1 Mizuhopecten yessoensis
AATGTTGTGTGTTTATATAACACGTTGTACAGTAGCAGAGTTCATCAACGTTGTGTGTTTATATAACACGTTGTACAGTAGGAGAGTTAATTTACGTTGTGTGTTTATATAACACGTTTTACAGTAGGAAAGTTCATTAAAGTTGTGTGCTTATATAACACGTTGTACAGTAGGACAGTTCATTTACGTTGTGTGTTTATATACCAAGTTATGCAGTAGGAGAGTTCATTAATGTTGTGTGTTCCTGTAACACGTTGTTCAGTAGGAAA
>NW_018434455.1:0-269 GCF_002113885.1 Mizuhopecten yessoensis
ATATGCGATTTGGTGCAGAAAACATCACCGAAATGCCGTGACTAGAGGGGTTCGACGATTTACAGGAACGGGCAGAAACGGGCAGAAATCTATTGATTATTATATACATTAACAGGGATGTGTAGTGCACATCCCTGCTCACAGATAGTCTGTTTTGGACAAGCTTGATATAGTTCCCTGACCAATCTTATGAAGGGTAGACGAGTATGTTTTTTTTTTGTAATTTTCTTTTTATTCAAGATTTTTTTTGCAATATATGGTATATTTAC
>NW_018434456.1:0-269 GCF_002113885.1 Mizuhopecten yessoensis
ACAGAAGAGGGTGACATTTAAGTATATTATTTCCCCTTATAGGTTATGTACAGAGGAAGGTGACATTTAAGTATATTATCTCCGCTGATTGGTTATGTACAGAAAAGGGTGACATTTAGGTTTATTATCTCCCCGGATAGGTTATGTACAGAAAAGGGTGACATTTAGGTTTATTATCTCTCCTTATAGACATTTAAGTATATTATCTCCCCTGATACGTTATGTACAGAAGAGGGTGACATTTAGGTTTATTATCTCCCCTTATAGGT
>NW_018434457.1:0-269 GCF_002113885.1 Mizuhopecten yessoensis
TTATCACCAGCAATGACAGAACAAGTCATGTGCTCAAAGTGTGTGAATACATCATCATGAGCGCATAAAGTATTTCAACTGAAATGTGACTTTAATGGGGTTTGTATTATAATACTACCTTATATAGTATTGATTAAAGGGACTATTGCCGTATAATTCATTCCCAGGAAATGTGAAAATAGTGCTCTAAATGCTTAAATCGGCCAAAAATAAAGATATACGGTCAATACTGTCAACCTTGTAGTATTTGGACACATGTTACGGTATAG
>NW_018434458.1:0-269 GCF_002113885.1 Mizuhopecten yessoensis
TACAGACTCTGACTATATACTGGATACACGTACAGACTCTGACTTTACACTGGGAGAGGGAGACTTTTTATGAAAGGACCCGGAGATTAAGGCCTCATTTAAGTTTGTGAAACTTATATGATTAGAAGTACACTGAATATAATTATCAGCAGAATTGACCATAAAACCATAAATATATGCATGACTTTGTACACAACATGAATCTGAATATAAAGTATTACACTTTACACAATAATATAATGTAATATTTATATACACCTTACACAATA
>NW_018434459.1:0-269 GCF_002113885.1 Mizuhopecten yessoensis
CAACACAAAGACGACAGAGACGGAGGTCTAAACAACAGTCAGGGGGGACAACTCAACACATGGGGGAGGATGACCTTGGAGCATGTGGACAGGATGACCTTGACCCTGCAATGAGGTCAGACATGTCAAGTTTGTCACTTGAGGGATTTAGTGATTCAGATGAAGAGTTCTTTTCAGCAGAAGAATTTAATATTTCGGATTTAGAACCAGGTACTGGAGAAAGTGTTGTGTCTGCGAGTATTGAGGGGCAAGAAGAGGCGAAATGTGTC
>NW_018434460.1:0-269 GCF_002113885.1 Mizuhopecten yessoensis
GTCGGGGATGCGGTACGTATCTGCAGCTAAATCTGCAATATCAGATACCACGGAAAAAGGCTTGCGAGCCTTGCTCACCTTCTGCTTTAATAAAACGTTGACCTGAGCGAGGGACGAAGCAACGCCTCGTCCCTCCACAAGAGACATAGCAGAGGCCGATGAGGCAGATCCTAGGGGAGGCAACATGCTCTGAACGAGCGAAGTGCGCTCCGGGACGGCCGAATCTGAGGAAGGGCGTGGGCAAACCCCGTCCCCCAGAAGCTTCATAA
>NW_018434461.1:0-269 GCF_002113885.1 Mizuhopecten yessoensis
CTTTACCAGTGGCGACGACCGTGGTGTCGTTGTAAGCATTTCACTTTAAAGTTTTGCGCTTAGATCCGTTGCTCAAAAAGTGTAAGTTCAACTTAAACCAAACTAGGTAGTTAGTTTACTCCATTAAAAAATTCAGATTTCTGAGTGCTTGTTGGTAGTTTGGTGCTGTCCAGACACTCGGTGCTGAGGTACGTGAGCACACATTGTTTGAAGTGATGTTCATTTTTAGCACTGAGGCATAGCACTATCCCCTGAACCAAGATGTTAAA
>NW_018434462.1:0-269 GCF_002113885.1 Mizuhopecten yessoensis
AATACTCTCCTACATGTTCTACTTCAATACACTGCTACTATTTCAATACATCCCTAGTACTTCAATACACTCATTTTACTTTAATACACTACTACTACTTCAATACACTCATACTACTTCACTACACCCCTACTACTTCAATACATTCCTACTACTTCAATACTCTCCTACTTCAATACACTCATATTACTTGAATACACTTCTACTACATCAATACACCCCTCCTACTTCAATACTCGCCTACTACTTCAATACTCTCCTACATGTAC
>NW_018434463.1:0-269 GCF_002113885.1 Mizuhopecten yessoensis
CTATCTCTCAACATTTGATCTGGTTTGACCTTGTTTCTCCAGGCCAAGGTGCGGGTGTACAACTCCAAGTGGTCACAGTCCTTCTCCATGGATACCATCGGTAACTCTGGTGTTGTTATCTGTTACGACAAGGAACGTCAGAAGAGATATAGGGTGTGTACCATGATTATAACAAATAAGACAAGAAAATGCTATACTGTTAACGTTGTTTTGCAATTATTGAAATCAATAATTCATTGCCATATATACTCTATCCAGATGTCGGCCAG
>NW_018434464.1:0-269 GCF_002113885.1 Mizuhopecten yessoensis
AAATCTCTGATCGTTTTTTGAAGTAGATATCTACCATGAGTATTTATAGTATCTGAAATCATAATCTAAAACTGTAAACACAAACGTAACTGGTTGGCCAAATAGTTTGAAAGAAAAAACGAAGACAAAATACCTACAATTTGTGGAATTTTTGAAATAGAAATATCAGAAGCAACTCCTACCGTAGATTCAACAGTCTGGATGCGTCCGTGGATGCATGCTATCAAGAAAAGATCCATACCGACTTACAGTGGCGCGTACAGGATGCA
>NW_018434465.1:0-269 GCF_002113885.1 Mizuhopecten yessoensis
ACTAGTCAAGTGTCCGTTAAATTGCAGTGTCACCTTAACAAATGTTGTATATTATTAGCATTATTATATCTTATGTCTTACGTCAAAACTACTTAACCGAGATACAAATGTAGTACAAATATAACAAAACCAGTCATCGTCATCAGTCCTTTATACAAGTTTACGGGAGAGGTGTTACACCAGCGGTAGTATTTGAAAAAGAAAACAATAAAACTTAGACAAAAGAAATATGACATATTTAAAATAGTTTCTCCTTATAAGCTGAATAT
>NW_018434466.1:0-269 GCF_002113885.1 Mizuhopecten yessoensis
CCGCTTTTGCTCTGACGTTGCCATGTGTAAGTCTGAAAACTAAAACACCTCTGCAGACTTCTTCAGAAATATTCGCAGAAATACTAGAAGCTTAATTTGTGATTAGCAGTAATTCAACCCAACTGCATAGGAATAAGAAACAGACGTTTTCTGAATTTCGATAAACTTTCTACCCGATGTATGTTTTAATGCTACCGTCAGAAAAAGAAATACTGGTGAATCAAAATTATTCGTATGTGTTTTATGATTATTGCATATAATCATCTTGA
>NW_018434467.1:0-269 GCF_002113885.1 Mizuhopecten yessoensis
TCAATTATCAAATTTCACATTGTTGACTACACACCTGGGAGTGTCGCATTTTGCACGTGTTGTGCTAGTAAAGCGTCTATACGACAAAGACTATGAGTTCATAATAAAGTTTTGTGTGTTGGTGCAGTTCTATGTACGAGGAAGACCGATGATATATATGGGATTTATAGAAGTATGTTCAGTAATATACCTTATATTTTGGATACACAACTCTCAAGAATGTGCAACCAGCTTGACAGTGTTTCAAAGTATTCAGGTGAGTGTGTTTG
>NW_018434468.1:0-269 GCF_002113885.1 Mizuhopecten yessoensis
CAAATTATTTTTTACATTAGTTCTGTTTTTGAATGTTTTCTGACAACAATAAAACCCTAGTTATGAATTTTCCAAGGATTTGTGTTCATTCTATATTTTTCTCAGACAAAGTGCATGCTTATCTGTGTCCCATTATGGTAAATCCTCGCATATTACTCTTGCCTGTGCTGACTTATAGATGTACATCATGCAGTGTTCTCGTTAAAAGCTGGTTGGCGACAAAAGTAGCCTGCTTATTCACCAAAAAAACGTTGAACTGGCTTTTTTTT
>NW_018434469.1:0-269 GCF_002113885.1 Mizuhopecten yessoensis
ATTTGTTTGCTTTACCATATATTCAAACAATTGCACCTATCTTCAAATAATTGAAGATATGTACAATTCAATTGAAGATAGGTGCAATTCAATTGAAGATAGGTTAAATTGAAAAACAACATATCCTCACTCTCCAATTGTATGATACTTACAATTGTATCTTCGAACAAGAGGGCAAGTATTGCTCACCTGACATTAAATATTCTACTGTACTATAAATATTTCACTCGCAAACGACTCCATCAGTTGAAACTACCAGCCAAATATTA
>NW_018434470.1:0-269 GCF_002113885.1 Mizuhopecten yessoensis
AATAATTTAAAAACAAATGACTGAAAACATTTTGAGAACATAATTAGATTTATTGGATTGTTGCATTCCTACCTCACACACGCTAAGTCCTAAAATTCCACAAAAATCATATTTAATATCCATAGTCTATGAAAACCTACAAAAGAATTTACTCAAAATCCATTTACAATGAAATACTTGCACAATTCCCTGATGGTTGTTTGACTAAAATTGGCAGCCATTTTTTGCTAGAAAGTAGTCCATGTAGTCAATGAAGCAGAAAGTATGGA
>NW_018434471.1:0-269 GCF_002113885.1 Mizuhopecten yessoensis
TCAATCAAAACTTTTGAAATAAACTACTTTATTCTGATACAGCTTATCTGTTTTCGCCCTTTCAGTTTGCAAAGTTAAGGTTACTAGCTTGGTCAAATTAACACATAGTAGATCTACAAATATAGTATCACCCCACGTCTACTGCAATTCACAGTCCATCAAGTAATACAAATCGAGTGCAATTAATCAATGACTGTATCCAAAGACACTAATACTACATGTACAGCAAGTATTTAAGTTATCAGTCCAGAGCTGAACACCTCAAACAG
>NW_018434472.1:0-269 GCF_002113885.1 Mizuhopecten yessoensis
TGCCATTGTAAAGTCATTTGAAAGAGTAACTGACACAACACTCTTGGGACTCTACGCTGGGAAACATTTGGTCTCTGTTAAAGCTTCAACTTCTGTTGATGTTGTTTCTGCAGAGAAACTAAATGAGACTTTAGTATACATTAAAACAGACTCGCAAGGAGAGGCATTTGTTGTCAAAATGCCTAATCGTCATGGACATGCAGTATTTAAATAAGGCATCTGATTTTAGTGTGACATGTTTATACATCATTGTAATTACTAGTACATAT
>NW_018434473.1:0-269 GCF_002113885.1 Mizuhopecten yessoensis
ACTGATGGTTGATATAAGATTTTTTTAAAGTATCATCTTACCTCGTAATCTGTCAGGTGAAACCAGAAAAAGGGTTTTGTGATATCTATAACTAGGTCAATACCCACAAGTCGACTTAGATGAGGATCTCTATGGTTGAATGTGTGAGCACACGATAGCTGTCCTGGATTTCTTAGTAGTTTCTGGCACATTTGACATTCAAACCCCAAACTGGGGTAAGCCTATGCCATTGTAAACTAGTATTTCACTGAAATAGAGAAATGGAAATA
>NW_018434474.1:0-269 GCF_002113885.1 Mizuhopecten yessoensis
TTTTTTTATAGTGAAATGGGACTCATCTCCTACGTATTCTAGTTTACAAATGATGAATAATTACAAAATGTTTTATATATATAGCCGAGTTTGTTCGGTCAGTAATTCCAGTTTACAAACAATTTCTGCTGCGTGTTGATATTTTATGTCTTATCCACTTTACTGCGCAAATAAGTTGTTTGAACATACCCTGTCTTGTAGTAAGTTATCATTTTAATGGAGAGTTGAAAAACAATACACAGAAATATGAAATAAAGAATCATACATTT
>NW_018434475.1:0-269 GCF_002113885.1 Mizuhopecten yessoensis
AGTTAAGATGGAGTTTTCCACCTGTCCAGTACAGACAGTAATTATTGAACTTCATTAATAATTCAATATGAAATGGACATTGTAAGCTAGATCCTCTTTATCAATGTACCACGGGTGAATTTGTCCCTTCACGTGCAGTGACTATATACATGGTATATTTTGAGTACATAAATTATTATTATGTATAATGTGCAAGAATAGTCATAGTTCAACAAAAACGACCTGTTGTGTTGACCTTCAGTTACCATATTTATCACAGGTGAGTTGAT
>NW_018434476.1:0-269 GCF_002113885.1 Mizuhopecten yessoensis
CATGAATTTTCTGATTGCCATAGATGCCGCATTCCATATTCCTCACGGGACTTTTCTTGATGCAACTATTATTTATTGTTGATGTTGATAGGCATTTCTGATGACATTTGCCAGTTTTGCAATTGGTTTTGGTAAGGTTTTCCCCCCTGTATTTGTATACCATTTAAAACCCAGTCCTGGCTTGTTACAGTTAACTTGATACAAGATCCATGCATGATTATTTTGCCTGTTTTCATGGATTACATGTAAATGAATAATGGAAGAAGACG
>NW_018434477.1:0-269 GCF_002113885.1 Mizuhopecten yessoensis
GGTCAAATGTGGTATGTATTACCTGATATAGGCCAAATGTGGTACGTATTACCTGATACAAGCCAAATGTGGTATGTATTACCTGATACAGGCCAAATGTGGTAAGTATTACCTGATATAGGTCAAATGTGGTACGTATTACCTGATATAGGCCAAATGTGGTATATATTACCCGATATAGGCCAAATGTGGTATGTATTACCTGATATAGGTCAAATGTGGAACATTTTACCTGATATAGGTCAAATGTGGTATGTATTACCTGATAT
>NW_018434478.1:0-269 GCF_002113885.1 Mizuhopecten yessoensis
AGTCAGTTCGAATTCGTGTCTGTATCACAACAGAGACGTATGACAGACTACTGGCTTTATATGTCTCTGGTCACAACATGACTCCCCCGTTCATCTCCCTACCCTGGTGCGATTTTCTTCAAGTCAGTCGGTTCATTCACAGGGATACGTTACAAATGTCTTAAATACACATTTGCTATTCTGATAAGGGTCAGAGGACACATACACATACACAGGTGTAACATACCCCTGTGGTTCAATCTAGCTGCGATAACGTAGCTTTATGACGA
>NW_018434479.1:0-269 GCF_002113885.1 Mizuhopecten yessoensis
AATGGTTAACAAAGAATACGTTTTCTTCTTTTATAATTGAGAACAGTTATTTAAGAACGTAAATTAACAATTATATGCAAATATTTCTTTATTCTTTGCTCAGTATTAAATGTTGTGTGTATACCAAAGGCATCATTACCGATGTTTTGCCGTCTCCACTTTCGCCATTATTGCCGTTGGGCATCAATTTAGGGACGTTTTTTTCTGTTGTACGTTTGCGTTAAATGCATATTGTTTTCAATTTCAATAGAAGAGCGAGATTAAGTTCG
>NW_018434480.1:0-269 GCF_002113885.1 Mizuhopecten yessoensis
CGATCAAACAATGAACACGATACCATTACGAACAAACAATGATCACGATACCATTACGATCAAACAAAGAGCACGATACCATAACGATCGAACAATAAACACGATATCACTACGATCAAACAATGATCACGATATCATAAAGATCAAACAATAAACACGATACCATTACGATCATACAATAAACACGATATAATTACGATTAAACAATGATAACGATACCATGACGATCAAACAATAAGCACGATATCATTACAATCAAACAATGCACA
>NW_018434481.1:0-269 GCF_002113885.1 Mizuhopecten yessoensis
GTAAGCGGTATTAACCTTGAGTTCGTCTCTGTCAACACCACTATCTCGGGTCCATATAACCACATATTTACCTTAGCTTGCATTTGAAAGAACAGTGATAGATATGTTATAAACCCAATAACCACACATCTCGTGGTCTGCCGTTTCGCATAGCACTCGTATTGCGCGGAGGTACACATAATTGTTAATTGTATATGTGTATATTAATGAAAACCCTTTGTAATGTCGGCCTCATTTGCAGGTAATCCATCCATCCACGCCATGTTTGA
>NW_018434482.1:0-269 GCF_002113885.1 Mizuhopecten yessoensis
CCTGACACTACCTACAATAGAAGACTTCTATACAGACCTGACACTACCTACAATAAATGATCCCTTTATAGACCTGACACTACCTACATAGAATATCACTTTATAAACCTGACACTACCTACAATAAAAAACAACTACATAGACCTGACACTACCTACAAAAAAACCCACCATATATACCTGACACTACCTACAATAAAAGACCACTCTATAGACCGGACACTTCCTACAATAGAAGAAAAGTTTATAGACCTGACACTACCTACAATA
>NW_018434483.1:0-269 GCF_002113885.1 Mizuhopecten yessoensis
ACCGTACAGACAGCGTCAATGCTCGACAGTCTTCACATGTGCTTTTTCGAATCAGAGTCACGAAAACAAACACTCCTCAGACCTCAATCCAAGTTTCTTAAACGCTCCAACCCAGTGCACGAATTTCACCTCCATAACACTCGTAGAATGCACCGGAGAAAACATTTTGTTTAGAGAAGGGTATCAGAAGACTTTATGTAAGCCACAGGTGAGTGTCAGAAATTCTACTAGTGGGGCGACACCTGAAGGGGTGTCACAGATGGAATGAA
>NW_018434484.1:0-269 GCF_002113885.1 Mizuhopecten yessoensis
TCGAGGCCTACGTGGGGCAGTCGTCAGGTACTGGCCGTAGGTCGGAGGTTTTTCTCCGGAAACTCTAGGCTTTCCTCCACCACCACAAACCTGTCACGTCCTTAGATGGCCATGGCTGTAAATAGGACGTAAAACACAAACCAAAATTACTAGCACAAGGTGCATCTGTGCTGATGGTATGGCATCATTTATATTCTCCACACACCCCTGGAAAATGTTGCACGACAATGGAACGTACATGATAGCTATTTTATTGGTAAAAAGCTGAC
>NW_018434485.1:0-269 GCF_002113885.1 Mizuhopecten yessoensis
CTACAATGATGGTTGACAGTGTACTGCCTACAATGATGATTGACAGTGTACTGCCTACAATGATGGTTGACAGTGTACATCCTATAATGATGGTTGACAGTGTACTGCCTACAGTGGTGATTGACAGTGTACATCCTATATTGATGATTGACAGTGTACTGTCTACAGGGATGATTGACAGCTGTAGAGCCTACAGTGATGATTGACAGTTGTAGAGCCTACGATGATGATTTACAGTGTACACATTGATGATTTACAATAGTGCAGCT
>NW_018434486.1:0-269 GCF_002113885.1 Mizuhopecten yessoensis
ATGCGTGCTGCTTCAAGTTGGATTGACTCTAAGACGTTGCACTCTATCTGGGAACAGTTAGCCCATACAATATCAGCAAATTCTAGGATTGGACGAACATATGATATATATATATTGTCTCAAGAGATTTTCAATCAATCTTAAATTTCAATATTCTGTATATTCAGTCTTTTATATGCTTTTTCATAAATAAAATGTATATGAGTAGACCAGTTGGCATTGTCTTTGAAAATAAGACCAAGGTGCTAATGTTCCATTCTTGTAGTTTA
>NW_018434487.1:0-269 GCF_002113885.1 Mizuhopecten yessoensis
GTACAAAAGTACTATAGATACACCTGTACAGGTACAAATCTATTAGGTACACTTGTACAGGTACAAATCTACTAGATATACCTGTACAGGTACAAATCTACTAGGTACATTTGTACAGGTCCAAATCTTCTAGATATACCTGTACAGGTACAAATCTACAAGGTACACATGTATAAGGTACACCTATACAGGTACAGACCTCCTAGATACACATGTGAAGGTACACATCTACTAGGTACACATGTACTAAATACACCTCTACAGGTACA
>NW_018434488.1:0-269 GCF_002113885.1 Mizuhopecten yessoensis
TAATCTTCAAAAGACAGGTATCAGCCTAGTGATTGGTCAAGTTTTATTTACCTGCGACCAATCGAACAGCTAATTTCGTGCCTTCAATTTTGCTATTATTCCAGGGGGGCAGAGAGCGAAAGTGAGCGTAACCACTGGAAATTGAGGATGGTTTTATATATACAATTCAAAACATGTTTTCAGTGAATATTTGTTATATGGACCTGCAAAGTTATATTGACCTTGAATTTTTCTCGGTTAATATTGCTTTCTCATGTCTATATAACCAC
>NW_018434489.1:0-269 GCF_002113885.1 Mizuhopecten yessoensis
TTTACTGTAAATGGTTCCTGACACGCTATGCATTGAGGCTGGACTGCACGTTGTACTGTCATTTACATGAATAAAACATCCAAAGACAGTCAACACTGTCCAAAGACGTCAAGATGAATGTGTAAAATGTGAATCTACATTTGTCTTTTAATCATTGATGTCAAATATATAAAACACAAAACAGGATACAAATGTATTCTCATCATAATAATCGACGGTTAGATGCACATTTCATTCTTCATGTCATTAAAGCAATTTAATAGAAATGA
>NW_018434490.1:0-269 GCF_002113885.1 Mizuhopecten yessoensis
TGTCGTCCGTAGACGTTTCCGTGGTACCATCAGAATGCCAAAGATCGGTTACGGATCCAACAAGAAGACCCGCGATCTTATGCCAAATGGTTTCAAGAAGTTCGTTGTTTCCAACGTTAAGGATTTAGAACTTTTACTTATGCACAACCGTACCTACGCTGCTGAAATTGCCCACAACGTTTCTTCCAAGAAGAGAATTGAAATCGTTGAACGTGCTAAGCAATTAAACGTTAAGGTTACTAACGCTCAAGCTCGTGTCAGAACTCAAG
>NW_018434491.1:0-269 GCF_002113885.1 Mizuhopecten yessoensis
CATAGGGCGTTTATTTTTCTCCAACTCAAAAGGAATATGATAATATATTTATATTTTCAAATTAAGTGCAATATTTACAATAGTCGACAATTCTATCAGTTAACACGATAAATTTTATTTAGAATATAATTGCATAATACGTTCTGATGAACTACAATAAAATGTTGTTTCTTATGTATCAACTATTCATTATTTCACTTGCAAACAATGAAACGAATTTCAGATATAGCGACCGAATCGGCATCAGAACGTAGCTGTAAAATACAGTA
>NW_018434492.1:0-269 GCF_002113885.1 Mizuhopecten yessoensis
ATTTGATTGAGTGAATGTCCCTGCACGAACATCCCACCTATCATTCGAATACCAGCCTTCGAAGGTATCAGATCTACCAAACGCCATATCATCACTGCCATCGTTCATTCCCTGGTAAGTAAGTGTGAATGCAGATACATGTACCTTTTATTTAAATGATTTATGTAATTCGCACCATTGAATCAGTCATTGTGTGTGACTTATGTAATGTTTATAAGTGTTCATGTCGTGTATTATGTATTTGTAGGTATTTGTAAATATTAAACCGC
>NW_018434493.1:0-269 GCF_002113885.1 Mizuhopecten yessoensis
CATGATGGACGTACTTACCTTAGGTCGTACAATACACAATCCGCTCTATACCTTTACATGCCTCCATACATGTTTTACATGATGATAAGCAATTCAGTCCGTTTGTGATAGTAGTATCAGTGATCACTTGTGTCGTACAGGTGACATTAACAACAGCGCCAGAACCAAGTATGCCGACAAAGGGTAAGATTTATCAAATCATAAATACAAAAATGCTAATTTCTAAAGGTCGCAACATAAGTGTTCAATTCCTGTTTGTGTTCAAAACA
>NW_018434494.1:0-269 GCF_002113885.1 Mizuhopecten yessoensis
GAACTGGAACTGGCGTTGGATCGTCTGGAACTGGAACTGGAACTGGAACTGGTTCTGCTGGAACTGGAACTGGCGTTGGATCGTCTGGAACTGGAACTAGTAGTGGTTCTTCTGGTACTGGAACTGGCGGTGGATCGTCTGGAACTGGACCTGGAACTGGAACTGGCGTTGGATCGTCTGGAACTGGAACTGGCACTGGATCGTCTGGACCTGGAACTGTTAGTGGTTCTTCTGGTACTGGAACTGGAACTGGTAGTGGCCCAAGTGGA
>NW_018434495.1:0-269 GCF_002113885.1 Mizuhopecten yessoensis
TTATTGCTTACATGACATTCCTTTGCAATAGAACAAAAATTTACAAAACCAATATCATAGCACTTGATGATGTAGATTGAAATATTTGGAAACTTTCCATGTTTCACAACTATACCTCAATTACCAGGTAATGGTATGATTGATTGTAATTATTCTGTTTAGTTTACAAAACTTATATATGTTTTTATTTCTATTTTCAGTTTTTCTCCAATTGGACATTGGTTTTGACGCTTCTGGATCAGCCTATTCACAGTACAGAATCGCATATT
>NW_018434496.1:0-269 GCF_002113885.1 Mizuhopecten yessoensis
ATTTACCTTTCGTCGTTCACTGTTTTGTCGGTTTAAAATATGCGAATGTTTTGAGTATTATTTACTCGAGTTTTTAGTGTCAAAATCCAGGTAAAATCCAGTCAAGCCTGTGTCCCCAGGTAGAAAATAAACTCATATAATTAAGAAAATCGGTTTGGCAATAGTTGTATTCTATTGCACATACAAAGAAATTCTCTGTCGAAAATATGATTTCTTTTCCATTTCAAATCCTCTATTATCTTCACCATATGTATTTACAAAAACTTCGA
>NW_018434497.1:0-269 GCF_002113885.1 Mizuhopecten yessoensis
GATTTGTTCAGTGATTGGACAGATGATTTGTTCTGTGATTGGACATGTGATTTGTTGTGTGATTGGACAGATGCTTTGTTCTGTGCATGGACAGGTGATATGTTCTTTGCTTGGACAGGTGATTTGTTCAGTGATTGGACAGGTGGTTTGTTCTGTGATTGGACAGGAGATTTGTTCTGTAAATGGACAGGTGATTTGTTCGGTGATTAGAGAGGAGATTTGTTCTGTGATTGGACTGATGCTTTGTGCTGTGATTGGACAGATGATGT
>NW_018434498.1:0-269 GCF_002113885.1 Mizuhopecten yessoensis
TATGCTTTAAATGTTGTAAAAGTGGTCACAGGGCCGACACATGTCTTGTGGAAGTCATCTGTAATATGTGTGGGAAGCACCATTTAACAGCCTTACACATTGATGGCGGGGAGCGTCGTGTCAACAATCCAAGTCCTAAAGAGCCTCATCAAGACCAGAAGTTAGTTGTGAACTCTGCGTGCGCTCAAATATGTGGGGACACAGCTGGAATATCATGTTCTAAGGTTGTGCAGGTCAACGTGCACCCTAAAGACAGGCCTACAGAGACT
>NW_018434499.1:0-269 GCF_002113885.1 Mizuhopecten yessoensis
CCTACATTCGTCGAAGCATTTCAGGATTTTATAATTTATCACTTTTGTTTTGTCCTTTTGTTATCGGTTTTGGTATGTTTAGTATACAGTAGACATGTATCTTGCAGTGTTTATCTCTTATATGTTGTAAATCTATTTAAAATGAATTAAAGTTTTGCAATTTATTTTCATATATATATTAAATAATCTACATTTTTGTATTCCTTAAGATAATATATTGTGTTTCCTCGTTTAATGTTTAGTATGGAAGTGAGGGATAATTATGCACT
>NW_018434500.1:0-269 GCF_002113885.1 Mizuhopecten yessoensis
AACTCTGTTTACGCACGCATGTGTTACCATTAAAGAGCTACGCTCGGGCGTCTATGGCGCCCGAGAGCTAAGCTCTTATAATATTCTGTCGCTTTCCACATAAACAGCATAAAGCACAAAGCATATAGAAAATTTGATATAAACAAGTATATAATAATATCGTAGAATTATAAATAAATACTTTCAACGTAAACAACCACATCATACTATATCACCGTTTCACGTATTAAGGGTTCAGTTAGATTCATAAGGGTTCATGCTTTAGACAT
>NW_018434501.1:0-269 GCF_002113885.1 Mizuhopecten yessoensis
ACTGGACAGTCACTAGTGTTACCTTCAGTGACTTGGACTGGTCAGGGTTACCTTCAGTAAGTTGGACTGGTCAATGGTACATTAAGTGCTTTGGACTGGCCAGTATTATAACCTTCAGTGATTTTGACTAGTCAGTTTTACCAACAGGAACTTGGACTGGTCAGTGTTACCTTTAGTGAATTTGACTGGTCAATGTTTCCTTTACTGAATAGGACTGCTGAGTGTTTCCTTTAGTGACATGGACTGGTCAGTTGTATCGTTACTGACTT
>NW_018434502.1:0-269 GCF_002113885.1 Mizuhopecten yessoensis
AAAGTGTACTGTACTTCCAAGACATCTTTATAGGCAATCTACTGGTTAACAACATTTTGCACGATAAACAGCATTTGTCTAGTAAGCAAGCAATTGAGTATACAAATATCTAATAATGTTCTATTACACTGTTGGCATTTTTGATTTGATAACAAAATCATTGGTAGACGCAATTCAAGTTTTATTTATTATTCCACAGTTAATATAGTTCATATATATAGTATAAGCGGGTTAGATTGACATGTAGGTACCAATGGTTGGCAATCACA
>NW_018434503.1:0-269 GCF_002113885.1 Mizuhopecten yessoensis
TTAGCTGTTAATAGGACGTTTAACAAAATAAAACCAAACCAAACATAGCACGTGCCCAGCTAGACCGTAGCTATAGAAGGATTTTTCGAAGGTCATCTCACTTCAGCTGTTGTAGCGTTTGCTTGTAGTTAAAAAATTGGAAGCGATTTAAGAATATCTGCAAAAATAATTGGTGTAGGTACGGCGATATGTTAGCTTCGACAAATTGTGTGTAGGACATTTTTATGCATTTAACCCTTTGTTTACAAGTTTCAACTTTATAAAGTCCG
>NW_018434504.1:0-269 GCF_002113885.1 Mizuhopecten yessoensis
AAAAGATTTAAAAACAGTATTACAACAGAAAAACGGAGTTGTTGACTGCGGGTTTCTTGTGATGCTGGCTGTGACAGATGGTTTTATAATATACACACATAAACACACGTCTTTTCAGAGTTTCAAACTTTGTCGCAGTCAGCCTACCACATCTTTTTAAAATTATAAACGAGGTTGAGGTCAGCGCGAGCCGAGACCCGTGGTGTGATTGGCTGGAAGCGTATCCATTTATTCGCCAACATTGCATGTTTCAGCATGCACTGACCTCA
>NW_018434505.1:0-269 GCF_002113885.1 Mizuhopecten yessoensis
TTTTCCACATTTGACACAAATGTTCCCTACAAAAACAAAAAAAATGAACAAAAGTGAATACAAGAGCTGTTGGATACAGCATAGCTCGCTTATTGGCGATATACGTTGTAAGATAGGAAATATAGGATCTTACATGAGTTTCCATTTCATTTGAGATTTAAGAAAACAAGTCTAAGAATTTTTCAATTTAGCAAAACCTCTGGTGAGCTAAAATTAATAAGTCGTGACGAGTTATATAAATTTCATATGAAATGAAAACGAGTGTAAGA
>NW_018434506.1:0-269 GCF_002113885.1 Mizuhopecten yessoensis
TGTTGTCCAACAAACACACTTCCTGTTGTCCAACATACATACTTCATCTACCCCACCAAACATAATTCATGTTGTCCAACAAACACACTTCCTGTTGTCCAACAAACACCCTTCCTGTTGTCCAACAAAAATACTTCCTGTTGTCCAACAAGCACCCTTCTTGTAGTCCAACTAACACACTTCTTGTTGTCCAACTAACACACTTCCTTTTGTCCAACATACATACTTCTTGTTGTCCAACAAACACACTTCTTGTCCAACAAACACAC
>NW_018434507.1:0-269 GCF_002113885.1 Mizuhopecten yessoensis
ATAAGCATATCGTTCAAGTAATTCGTCTATAAAGTAGATACAAGAGGAGTTTATATAATATATGTATATGATAATATATGTGTATATAATATTCTTTGGTTATCATGAAAGAAGCATTTTACATATGTATACAGTAAATTACACATTGTTTAATAACACTGATTCAGTCATGAAATGGTATTGATCAACTTACAGAGGATCACTTTTAAAAAATTACACCTCTTACTTAAGGAGATATCGGTGACTGTGGGAAAGGTATCTTTGTGTAT
>NW_018434508.1:0-269 GCF_002113885.1 Mizuhopecten yessoensis
CCATATATGTATTCCGTCTACAGAATCATTTTTATGTAATATCAAAACCGAAAAAGTACATTTTTAGTTTGTCAAAAATGCCCAACTTCACATAATCTTGAAGTTTTTTATTATCAATGTTTATTATGGTAATAATATATATTTTCTGGGGGGTTTTCACGCATGTTTTAAAGTTATTTGTACCAGTAATATTGAAATGAGCCAGGCCGCCCGTCTATCCGTCCGTAGAAAAAGTTTGTCCAAACAACTCCTTCTAAAGTAATGGACCA
>NW_018434509.1:0-269 GCF_002113885.1 Mizuhopecten yessoensis
AGTTATTGCCCTTTGTAATAATATTATTATTGGACCTTATGAACACGATAACTTGAGTAAATGTTAACCGAGTTCGATGAAACTTTGAATGCAGCCATATTTCAATAAGATCTCGAATGAGTTCGAAAATGGGAATTATTGGACGGTAACTTGCAGAGTTATTGCCCTTTGTAATATTATTATTATTGGACATTGTGTTCATGATAACTTGAGTAAATATCAACCAAGTTTGATAAAACTATGTATGTAGCCTTATATCAATAATATCT
>NW_018434510.1:0-269 GCF_002113885.1 Mizuhopecten yessoensis
ATAAAAAAGGAAATAGCTAATTTGGCAAAGTATCTAAGAATTGCCTATAGAAAACGACAAAATTTATTGAAAAGTTAGTCAGTGATATATGTATATGCCCTTGTTATATACTATCTGTATGTGTTTTATGTTACATTGCACGACTGAAGAGCTGTATACTAAACTTAAACTTGTATCTGGTATTGAATAGTTGACACTTGTTGATCAATAAATAGGTCAGTGAATCTCAGTGGCTCGTAATAGCCTCAGGACACAGTTGTAACAGTTAA
>NW_018434511.1:0-269 GCF_002113885.1 Mizuhopecten yessoensis
AAAAGGCACCCAGCACATTATTCCACTCACATTAAGCTGACAATGGGTTCAACAGTTAAACATTGCAACTTTGTTTTGTCCCGGCCTGAGGACAGAACCCACTGCCACTTGGGAGAACGTTTAGCACCCATGCCGTAATAAGTGACGTATATTGCAAATAGAGTCGCTAAGAAACGAAAAGGTCGATAGAGAGTAGAAAATATAAAGATCCAGCATGTAACGATGAAAGCAAAAGATTTATTTTGGTCGCTTTTATGTCCACAAGTAGA
>NW_018434512.1:0-269 GCF_002113885.1 Mizuhopecten yessoensis
CCTTCATCATCTGATTTTTCAGGAATTGCATCTGAAGTATTCTCCATGAAAGACTTAAGACTTTGATTAGCTGAGGTGTTCAAGTTTTGATATCCATTCTTCATGTATTACAACACCCGATGTTTTGTATAGATCACTGTTATTGAACAACCAGTGTAAAGCAATAAGTACATTGCGAGGGCGTACATTTTCTGTGAATTCACATTTATTATACACTTATTTTCGCTTTATTTTGACTGGTATAGTTGTTTCATCAAACTGAAGAGTTT
>NW_018434513.1:0-269 GCF_002113885.1 Mizuhopecten yessoensis
TCCGTGTGACACTAGCTGGTTATGTCTGTGTGAAAATAGTTGGTAATGTGTGTGTGACACTAGCTGGTAATGTTTGTGTAACACTTGCTGGTAATGTTTGTGTGACACTAGCTGATAATGTATGCGTGACAATAGCTGGTGATGTGTATTTGACACTAGCTGGTTATATCTGTGTGACACTAGCTGATAATGTCTGTATGATTATAGCTGGTAATGTCTGTGTGGCACTAGCTGGTAATGTCTGTGTGACACTAGCTGGTTATGTCTGT
>NW_018434514.1:0-269 GCF_002113885.1 Mizuhopecten yessoensis
CTTTTAGTAAATCCTGGATCCGCCCCGACCTTATCCTTTGACGCGGATGCTGGTAGTTGGATGATTGTTCTACATGGCGCAGCAAGAATGTTGGTAGATACTGATATGCATGCGCTATGTTTTAGAATGTGAACACATGAAGAGGCGGTGGTGTTTTGTTTGTTCAAATTATCTGTAATTTATTTTCAAACATTGAAAGTCATACGTGCATCAGAATTTGGTACACTGTACAACTAGTGATAATCGGGAAGCGTAACAAAAAAAATATG
>NW_018434515.1:0-269 GCF_002113885.1 Mizuhopecten yessoensis
CACTTTGGTTTGGGTATACATTAGAACCACATTAATCCGGACACTTTTGTTTGGGTGTACATTAGAACCTTATTAATCCGGACACTTTGGTTTGGGTATACATAGAACCATATTAATCCGGACACTTTGGTTTGGGTATACAAAGAACCTTATTAGTCCGGACACTTTTGGTTTGGGTACCACATTAGTCCGGACACTTTGGTTTGGGTATACTTTAGAACCATATTAGTCCGGACACTTTGGTTTGGGTGTACATTTTAACCTTATTA
>NW_018434516.1:0-269 GCF_002113885.1 Mizuhopecten yessoensis
ATTATAAAGATAGCATGTTTTAACTAACACCACTAAAATAATATACTTTTATTACTTAACAGTGTTTGTACTGACAGATTTTATGCTCACTGATTTGTATTTACAGTTTTTATACATGAGTAAAGTATTCACATGAAGCAAACAAACAAACAAACACATGAAGTGTGTGAAAGAGAAAGGATCAGATGACACAGCCAGTTTTGAATACTTAAGTTTTCTTCGTCGTATTCATCAGATACAAAAAATAAGTTAGAAAAGTGAAATGCTGC
>NW_018434517.1:0-269 GCF_002113885.1 Mizuhopecten yessoensis
TTTTTTTTATAAATGTACCGGCTATAAATAAAGATAACTTGACTTGACTTGTCCCGGCTTGGTGACACAACCAACTGCTTTTCTCGCCTAGGCGAACGTTCAGCATTAATCCTTTCACCACTGTAGACCATATCCATATCAATGCGTGATAGTCTACTAAAGTTACATAGGGGTGAAAAGGTTAAAGTCAAAAGTAGATATGTTGCAATGGATATGTACGAGGTAATATGGTATTTGTCTGCCCCCCCCCCCCCCCCCCCCCCCCCCCC
>NW_018434518.1:0-269 GCF_002113885.1 Mizuhopecten yessoensis
AATGAACATAAATATTTCATACATGCTTTATGACATTTAAAAATCTGATTTGCATTCGCCTCTGTTTTAACGTATTTCAAACCATGAAAATAGAAACTGAAATAGCTGTTTTGCCAATTATCAATTCATCTTTCACCATTTAAACCAAACACATTTCTTGTTTATAAATTACTGGCATATTCCATTATAAGACAAATTGTAAATTTTGACAAAGTCTCATCAGATTCCTGTTATATTTGAGTAAATCATTTTTCGGAAACAGTTGGCCT
>NW_018434519.1:0-269 GCF_002113885.1 Mizuhopecten yessoensis
ATCTGATTGAACTGATTTCGTCAAATAGTCTAGGCACGGGATGTCCGATCCTAAAGACCGAACAATAAGCCTACTGTATCGAACAGTAACACTTTCTTAAATTGTTGCAATTAAATGCATTATCTTTAATCACTTTCTTGTTAACGTAACACGTACCCACATAACGATAATTTTGTCCGGCAAGTGTGCGAACGTCACCAGTATTGACGGACATATATTATAGCGATAACAAACCTGTCGTACTTTAGTTCTGTGGATGTGATTTCATA
>NW_018434520.1:0-269 GCF_002113885.1 Mizuhopecten yessoensis
AAACTGTTATGTGGTAAAAATATTGAAACTTGAAAATATTTCGAATAAATTAACGATACATTGTGATTTACTGTTTCTGTTTTTCTTCAAAATGATTTTGCAGCTAGATATGGTATCAAGTTAATTATCCCTTTTACATCTTTAACGGTTCATCAACACAGAATATGTATATATGATCAATATATAGGATTAAGAGAAATTTTATCAAACGAACAGAAAGGTAAAAACAAACGTCAAATAAAATTGAAAACTTAAAGTTGCTATGATTA
>NW_018434521.1:0-269 GCF_002113885.1 Mizuhopecten yessoensis
AAAATAAGGTTATTGGTAGTATTGGCGCTTTACTTATAATCTTGATGGACAAGACAAGATAAGCCATAGATGTCTCGTTTTTACGTCACATACAGTGTTCTAAACGGTGCAGTGACAGAAAAGGTCATCGATGGTAACTCGGCGAGGATACAGCGAAGAGAGCATGTAGTGATCGTTCTTCAAAACACATCGAGATTAGCGTTACAATCGTCTGCTGGAAATATATTATATCAGTGGAATTTTGGCGTTAACTGTCTTGTAAAAGTTTT
>NW_018434522.1:0-269 GCF_002113885.1 Mizuhopecten yessoensis
TGTATATACTGTACAAACTGTACATACTGTACATACTGTACATACACTGTATATACTGTACAAACTGTACATACTGTACATACTGTATTTACTGTACATACACTGTACATACTGTACATATTGTACATACTGTACACATACTGTACATACTGTACATACTGTATACACTGTACATACTGTATACACTGTACATACTGTACATACTGTACATACTGTACATACTTTATACACTGTACATACTGTACATACTGTATATACTGTATATACTG
>NW_018434523.1:0-269 GCF_002113885.1 Mizuhopecten yessoensis
TTTTAATATCATATTTTTACCTAAGATATTTTATTTTTGTTGTACGCTTGAGTGGCATTATGCAAACTTGTGCTAACATACCCGGGTAGCAGTTTTAATCACCTGTGTACTTCAACCCATCATTAATGACTTTTTAACTACTTAATGAAGAAATCAATCTTGCAAATAAATTATTTTCTTTTCTTGCAGTGTCGATATCGATAACGAGCCCGATGTTCCTGTGCTGTTGCAAGATCCTGTTATTGCCAAACTTGCCACAAAATATAATA
>NW_018434524.1:0-269 GCF_002113885.1 Mizuhopecten yessoensis
AGCGGTCAAGAACCACTTCAAGTGCTACTTCGTGCCAAAAGCCAAAACAAACCAATATACACGCTCTTTCTTTTAGGAAAACTGCAATGGAGTGGAACGGTCTGAACGAATCTGAGGTTCAGTCAGAGAGAGTGGACAGCTTCAAGGCAAAACTAGGCCTAAGCTGTCGGATAGACTAAATCCACCAAGCGCTGTCTCTCCTCGCGGTGATTATCCCAGAATTGAGCCTACCGTTTATTAGGCCTAATTCAGATTCAGATTAAGTTTGG
>NW_018434525.1:0-269 GCF_002113885.1 Mizuhopecten yessoensis
TCATGCTTGGGTTCCCTTTCACTCAACGGTTGAATGTCGGCTATATTAGATCTATGCGATGTCAATTACATTACACAACTCAGTAAAAATAAAACGGTGGGCAAGAAAAACTGTAATTGTCTCAGCACAATTTCAGAATGAACACCTGTACAAACAAATCAATAAAAGTTAAACAAAGAATAACTATAATAACACATTGCCTGCAAATACGATTTGAAACTATGAGACATGCAGCATACTTCTGACTTCAAACCTTACCGAGAGTGAGC
>NW_018434526.1:0-269 GCF_002113885.1 Mizuhopecten yessoensis
CTTTTAAATTATCATAACCAAGGAACAATATAACCAACCAAGAGAGAACGTTGAAGGTGAGAAATGCATTATTTTTTTTATTAAGATCATGACCCTGATCCATCAAAGCATGGCTAGCTTTACAACATAGACAAGTTTTGTCGCGCATTTTGTAAGCATATTTAAGAATTAAAATACAAGAAAACAAATGTAAATATTAAAATCATTTCTCCTTCATTTTTAAATTCCCTAGATATAATATGCTGATGATAATATTTTGTATTATTATA
>NW_018434527.1:0-269 GCF_002113885.1 Mizuhopecten yessoensis
GTGTTGTACGTATAGACTACACGTGTTTATTAATCAGTGTTGTACGTGTAGACTACACATGTTTATTTTTTAGTGTTGTACGTATAGACTACACGTGTTTATTATTTAGTGTTGTACGTAAAAACTTCACATGTTTATTATTTAGTGTTGTACGTATAGACAACACATGTTTATTAATCAGTGTTGTACTATAGATTACACGTGTTTATTAATTAATGTTGTACTATAGACTACACATGTTTATTAATTAGTGTTGTACTTGTAGACTA
>NW_018434528.1:0-269 GCF_002113885.1 Mizuhopecten yessoensis
TGATTAAGGAAATCAAAGGTGGCCGCTCCTTACTTACCAGAGAATGTATATGGGTTTACCGGTCACATGGTACTTGTGATGTCTAATGAGTCGCCTTGGGTCACATCCCCATATACCAGTGACTAAATGTTAAATGTCATATCAGCACCACCAACATGTGACGGCCTGTTGATTTCAACAAGTAGCTGTATGTATTTCCAACACGTCACCATTAAAAACGGTGTAACATTTCCGCTTTAAAATATGGCAGACATTCTAATATATTGCTA
>NW_018434529.1:0-269 GCF_002113885.1 Mizuhopecten yessoensis
TAAGCTGCCCTACGTCTCTGTTCATCGAATCCCCTTCCCTCCTAAGAAAGATAGATTCTTTTATGATGAATATGTTTTAATTGGCTTGCCATAGATACACGTTATTATGCGATATCTACATGGTGAAAGATGGAAAGAACAACAGTAATATCTCTATACCGAACAGTTTAATGTATCAATTGGACGTCCTTAGAACAGGGAGCAGGTTTGAAACAACCACAACGAAGGTAGAGAATACAACAGCGTTAACAAATTGTCTTTGGACCTCA
>NW_018434530.1:0-269 GCF_002113885.1 Mizuhopecten yessoensis
TAATAAACGTATAAGAAGATTAGACAATTTCAAGAGACATTTGGCGGGTCACGAGAAACCATTGCCTTTTCCACATTGCAATACTTCATTTTCTAGAAAAGATAGTTTAAATCGACATATTCTGAAGAAACATCAAATTGGTGGGAACGTTTCAACCCTACCTAGACCATCTCACATACCTGGATCTTCTCATGTGCAGTCTCCCATACCTGGATCCTCTCAGTCTCCCATATCTGGACCTTCTCATGTACTGTCTCCCGTACAGTCAC
>NW_018434531.1:0-269 GCF_002113885.1 Mizuhopecten yessoensis
CACAGGGGTCAAATATGTTGAAATATTTAAACAACTTCTTCTGAAAAACCAAAAGCTCCAGGGTGATGATATTTCGCCAGAAGGATGTTGGCATTAAGGGCTACCAAGTTTGTTCAAACAAATGACCTTCCCTCATATTCAAGATCAAAGGTGTCTAATATGTTGAAATCTTTAAACGAATTCTTCTGAATAACTAAATCATACAGGGTGATTGCTTGTTGAAATGAATGACCTTGACACACTTTCATGGTCACATCTGGTCCATAGTG
>NW_018434532.1:0-269 GCF_002113885.1 Mizuhopecten yessoensis
GGTTACTACGACAACGACGGTTGATACTACCACTTCACCACCGGGAACTACAACAACTGTTGACATAACGACTACAACACCGGTTACTACAACAGCGACGGTGGATATTACCACTATCCCACCGGTTAATACACCAACTGTTGATAGTACGACTACAACACCGGCTACTACGACAACGCCGGAGGAAACTTCGAAATCAAGTAACAAGAATTCTGGGATGTCCGTTCCTACACTGATTGTAATTGTCACTACTCCATCAGTACTTTTAG
>NW_018434533.1:0-269 GCF_002113885.1 Mizuhopecten yessoensis
AAATCACCATTATGGTGATAACTCAAATCTGACCATCGTCAAAAAGACGTATTTTATCAGGATTGGTACAGTTACGGAATTACTTTAGTTAATGACAGATCTGATGAAAGATGGAGGTATACACAAACATTTTACACTCCGGACTGAAGGTTTGTATACAGTACGGTAAATACAAAAACTAAGATTTGTCCAACTGGTAGAAGAAAATGAGGGGCTCAATTTGATATTAATGATGACAAATGAAGAAAGTATATCAGATTCCTTTTTGC
>NW_018434534.1:0-269 GCF_002113885.1 Mizuhopecten yessoensis
TTAGTTTTACTTTCGAAACTGTAATCTCAAGTGGTGAATCAAGTAGTTCATTTTTACAAAGTACTTGATTTCTAAGTTCATACCTTAGGATTGACAAATGAAAATTTGTGAATTTCAAGTTTCTAAAAATATCTGATTTTGATGATTGGCCATGTCCACCTTTCACCCACGGTACCGGTAATGCCAATGAACATGTCTGCGTTTATTAATATTTCGATCAAATGGACAATGTTTCAAATGAAAATGTCAAAAGGATCAGAGTTACATTC
>NW_018434535.1:0-269 GCF_002113885.1 Mizuhopecten yessoensis
ATCTTGTAGTCCAAATTGGGTTCATCAACGTTACTTTTGGAATTTTGTCGAATTTTAAAGACAACACAGAACATATTTGGATACACTTATGTTTATTGTAGTTGTGATATGTAGGATGTTAATAAGAATGGATTTAAAGAAAAGATGATTGTTGTTACACAATATCATCGCATATCTACATTTAAAGTGCAACACACGCTCAAGTATTTGTATCAACATGAGGTTAATTCATTGCAGCAAATCTCACTGACTGGATCCTTTATTCTCAT
>NW_018434536.1:0-269 GCF_002113885.1 Mizuhopecten yessoensis
CAACCTTGACGCCTGGTTCAAGGGGTGCTCTCCAGTTGGTGGTCTCCTTGGTAAGGGCTGGTGTCAGTCTCTGCACAATTGCATCGTACATCGCAGGAGGCATCCTCATAAAGTTCTAAAAGGCTCTTGGGTCTTCGTTACACAGCTCGACCATGAGACGGTCGTAAAGCCCAAGCTGAGGTCTCCTCGCAATCCAGTCACGCACCAAGATGTTCCGTACCATTCTCCTCCTCCTCCTCCTCCTTCTTCTTCTCTCAGCAAGGATATGT
>NW_018434537.1:0-269 GCF_002113885.1 Mizuhopecten yessoensis
AGATAAAACATAACAATGAACTTATTAAGTCTAGGTTAACACTAATCTTGTTAAATCTGGATTAACAATATTTGTTGGTAAATAACTTAATCATTTGTGATTTTTTTTATTACAATACTTACCTAACAGGGCTATACCAATTGTGTTTGTGGGGTTTGTGGTAATGACCTCTGTGGTACCCTCGACTGTAGTGGTACCCTTCACCGTAGTGGCATGAAAAAAACACCTACCAACATAAAGATGAAGTCACGACACGGTGATACGAAGAG
>NW_018434538.1:0-269 GCF_002113885.1 Mizuhopecten yessoensis
TAGAGTACACATTACTAGAGTACGCATTACTAGTGTATATAACTAGAGTACACATAGCTAGTGTACACACAACTAGTGTACATATAACTAGTGTACACATTACTAGCGTACACATAACTAGTGTACATACCTAGAGTACTCATTACTAGTGTACACATTACTAGTGTATACATAACTAGAGTACACATTACTAGTGTATATAACTAGGGTACACATTACTAGTTTATATAACTAGAGTACACATTACTAGCGTACACATTACTAGTGTA
>NW_018434539.1:0-269 GCF_002113885.1 Mizuhopecten yessoensis
TTTCGCCATTATCGGTCTGTTACTTACAAACGGTGCAATTTATTTAAATATTATCGTATTCAAGTTAACACATAAACAGAACTTTGGCAGCATTCATTTTCATATCTTTACTTGTATTTTCGACACTTAATAGAGCATTGGGTTAAAACAATTAATTTAGTGAAAATGTTTCGTTCTCTGAATTAAATGTCTTTTTGTAATACCAGTTTTTACTGTCATGACTGTTTGTTATATTTGAGTTATTTGATAGTTATTGGGTAAATTGAAAA
>NW_018434540.1:0-269 GCF_002113885.1 Mizuhopecten yessoensis
TTATTCATATTAATAATAATTATTAATATATGTAGTGACTTTTTTAACTGTCATTGAATATACATATTCTCACAAAATCTCACAAATGTTCTTGGAATATATTTGAATGCGACTTTACCAACGTAAGAGTTATTTCCCTTACACCAGATCGGATAATATTTTGACACGGCGCGAACTCTTTGTCAAGTTTTACAGCAGCGGCAGTTGTGTCATGTTCTTAAATAGTTACATTTTCATAAATAAATACACCAGAAATAGCATGCTGTGTT
>NW_018434541.1:0-269 GCF_002113885.1 Mizuhopecten yessoensis
AATTGATTACGACATCTTGTCAATAAAATTTGATGAAATGAAAATTTGCCTTATCTTTGTGTGTTTTTCTCTTTAAAATATCTTGGCATTGTCCCTATCGACCCTACTGGTAACCTATCTGATGCAGTGTGTATACGCTCCCTATCCCTGTCCCGAGTCAAGTGACATACAAAATATACAATTTCGTGACATCGTTGTACAGGTAAAACTACAAATCGCTCACTCAGTCATAGCTTTACAAAGGGACCAGTCGGTCTTGAAACGTTGCG
>NW_018434542.1:0-269 GCF_002113885.1 Mizuhopecten yessoensis
GACGCCTTCATCACGAAGAGGGCCAAAGTAAACGCCAACTTTAGGGATCCAGGATCTAGGAGACCATCCCTGCCGCCAACCAGGATGGAAGAGGTGCCAGAGACAGAGAGCCAGACGGGAGTGGAAGGGGAACCCGGCTGTTCAAGTCGGAGGCATCTCCCGGGGCATGAACATGCTGTCCGGCTTAGGCATAGCATGAGCCGGACGGTCTGGTTTCCCCTTCGGGATACCTCCGCCATGAACAGCCGTGATGAGCGAGTGGGAATAGA
>NW_018434543.1:0-269 GCF_002113885.1 Mizuhopecten yessoensis
CTCTTTATTAAAATTATACATGCTTAAAACGGTCCCGTTGATTTCGGCTGTGCTTGTTGGGGGGAAAAGGCGGAGTTGCAGGTCACTGTTTATGCAAATACAAAGTTTCGTCCTTACAATGTACATTCCAGAGCTGCAAAACAATCAGTCTTACAAAACTGTTGCAAGCAGCATTCATCTGCAAAGTGGACATTTTGTTTCCCTACTTGCATATTATGTACTTGTTTTGATGCTAAATGTATTTATCGGATATTGTAAATTTTGTTATT
>NW_018434544.1:0-269 GCF_002113885.1 Mizuhopecten yessoensis
ATAAATGTGGGATACACACACAGCAACACATGTGTATAACTAAATTAGCAAAAAATGTGTGATACACACACATCTACACATGTGTATAACTAAATTAACAAATAATGTGTGATACACACACAGCTACACATTTGTACAACAAAATTAACAAAAAAATGTGTGATATACACACAGCTGCACATTTGTATAACTAAATAAACAATAAATGTGTGATATACACACATCTACACATGTGTATAACTAAATAAACAATAAATGTGTGATACACA
>NW_018434545.1:0-269 GCF_002113885.1 Mizuhopecten yessoensis
AGTAATAACCTTATAATATTGATAATATAATGTTCCGAATGATTGTTAGTAGTAACATGTAAGTAGTAACAAATGATCAATCATTTTATATAACAGCCACATCAGACGAGCAGCGTTACATATCTCCCTTTACTGGGTCCTACAACGACATGGTAACCAACCCGCTATCACCGCACAGCAACGACCAATCAAACTACGGGGGTCCTCAAGGAGGCTCGATCAACTATGGGAGCCCGCAGGGGAACTCCAACAGTTCTCCTTTTAACGTC
>NW_018434546.1:0-269 GCF_002113885.1 Mizuhopecten yessoensis
ACTGAAACGTATTTATCGTTTATATCAAACACAATGGCTGACGCCTATTTTGATTGAGATTACTTTTTTTGTCAAAACGTTACATTTTTTGTTTGTAATGTGTACAGTATCGCTTAAAATCTGAGAGAAAAAATATGTAATTTTTATAATATAGTTCGAGCGTCGTTATGTATCTAACAAGCTAATCAATAACTTCAATGAATGTTGTATGTGTTTTCAATGCAATTCTGTCACACAAACGTTATCAAATATTGAACTCGCACCCTAAT
>NW_018434547.1:0-269 GCF_002113885.1 Mizuhopecten yessoensis
GGGGGGGCTGGACCCTGGCCCCCACCAGTAGCAGGTCTCTTCATTGCATCAATGTGTCTTTTTGCTGGAAATATATATATTTTAAACATTTTGTGTACATATGTAAAGAGCATTTAAATGACATTAGCATTATATAATGGTTTCTAACAAAAGATATTAATGTAATTATTACATTTAAAGCAATTCAACATAAGGTTTTGAAGTAAAAGTAATGTTTATATCAACATTCTTATGTGACAAATAATATAACACTGTGTTATTTTCATACT
>NW_018434548.1:0-269 GCF_002113885.1 Mizuhopecten yessoensis
AGTCAGGAACTTTGGAGGCATTCAAAACACTGCAAATTCAGAAAAATACCTTTGCAGTATGAAGGATTAGAACAAGAGACAAAAGCTGCTAAGGACAATATAACTGCTGGGAAATCTTTGATTCAAGGAGCATTGAGTGGAGGTAATATCTGTCAAGAGGATGATGCTGGTTTTAAAAGATACGTCTTGGATGCTTTTCGCAGTGATGATGTCAGTATGGCCATCAAAAGTGACTCTCTGCTATTATTATTAGGAAAGTCACAGTTCAG
>NW_018434549.1:0-269 GCF_002113885.1 Mizuhopecten yessoensis
GGATTATGGTAACGCCCTGCTCTGTGGTATATCTGACAAACTATCAAGTCGTCTGCAGAGGGTCCAGAACACTGCAGAACGGCAAGTTACTCGTACTTGAAAGATAGAGAGCACATCACACCTGTGCTTTATTCGTTTCACTGGTTACCCGTGCGATACAGGTCGCAGTACACTTCTGGTGTTACATACAAGGCACTGAATGGAACAGCTCCTCAGTACCTACAGCAGGAGCTTGTTACCCTGTATCAGCCGTCACGATCACTGCGGTC
>NW_018434550.1:0-269 GCF_002113885.1 Mizuhopecten yessoensis
CAAATCACTCGGCAAAGCCTCGGTTGGATTTTTTCCATCCTACACCCCTGGGCATGAAAGAGTATGTCTATCTCATTTCAATGTTAAATGAACTCAATACCTTTTTAAGAGTGATTGATATGTCACGGATGTCATAGAATGCTGTCAGTTATGATCAGCTCACGTATTTTTATGACTTGCATTATAAAGAACAAACAAGAATATTTCATGTTGGTTACATTATAATGTTAAATGAAATCAATACCTTTTTATGGGTGATTGATATGTCA
>NW_018434551.1:0-269 GCF_002113885.1 Mizuhopecten yessoensis
ATTCAGTCAGCACAGCAATATAGGTTGTGTGGTGTCTACATTTAGTCAGCACGACAATATAAGTTGTGTGATGTCTACATTTAGTCAGCACGGCAAGATAGGGTATGTGATGTCTATATTCAGTCAGCACGGCAAGATAGGTTGTATGGTGTTTACCTTAAGTTAGCACGACAAGATAGGTTGTGAGGTGTCAACATTTAGTCAGCACGACAAGACATATTATTTGATATCTACCTTTAGTCAGCACGACAATATAGGTTGTGTGGTGT
>NW_018434552.1:0-269 GCF_002113885.1 Mizuhopecten yessoensis
AACTAGAACTAATGCTATTATCAATATGTTGTATTTAGCGCTTTAAAGTAATTTTACAAATTATATAGGGCGCTATATACATTTTGTATACTATATTATTATGAATGACCATTCGAGATAGGAACGATGGATCATCAATTGATATTAATAAGGAAGCAATATCTCACTTGACTATCAGCTGTGGACACCTGATTGGTAGGGAACAATATACACCTCAACTGATAATAAGGGATAGGAATTTGATAGAAACAGAATTTCCCTAGAACGAA
>NW_018434553.1:0-269 GCF_002113885.1 Mizuhopecten yessoensis
AGATTGTTAAAGCGTTTAACCCATGTTGACATTTGACCCCCGACTGGCACTTAAAGTTGACCTTTGACCTCATTACTGTGGATAAGAAAACTATTTGCACTGCTGGTCTACATAACATAATATAACCAAGTATCAAGACTCTAGTCCAAATGGTTCTTAGGATATTGTTGTTTCAATGTTTGAACATATTTGACTCCTGTGACCTTGAAAGTAGGTCAAGGTCATTGAGGAAACTTTATAGCACTTCATCCCAGGTACCTACTGGCCAA
>NW_018434554.1:0-269 GCF_002113885.1 Mizuhopecten yessoensis
AACTTCAAACAACAATATCCTAAGAACCATTTGTACTAGAGTCATTATACTTGGGTATGTTATATATATGTCAGTTTCATGAAACCAGAGAAATAGGTGAGCGATACAGGCCCTCTGGGCCTCTTGTTTTAAATTCTTCTCTCTGTACCATTGGAAAGGTTTATGTAATAAGAATACTTTTCCATGGTTGCTGTATGTTTTATGTTTAAATATCTTTACATTATCATATACAGAACATCAAATTTATGTGAAATAAAACAGATGTGGTT
>NW_018434555.1:0-269 GCF_002113885.1 Mizuhopecten yessoensis
AAGCTGTGTCATTCAATTAGATCATAAATACCATACAAAAACAGTCCAATGCTTAAATAACCACGGATAATAATTTTGGAGCCGCTTTAAGACGACCTACAAACTAGGTTGTGATAAAGCGGAAAATAAGAACCTCGAATTATTATTAAGTCCCCAAAACCATGTTTAGGGACTAATTGTCCCCCAAACATGGTTTGGGGACTTATTGTTTTTATTCCTCTATGGTGTTCTTCTTCTTCTTCTTCTTCTTCTTCTTCTTCTTCTTCTTC
>NW_018434556.1:0-269 GCF_002113885.1 Mizuhopecten yessoensis
CCAACGTTTAAAATATTAACAGCGCCCAATAGATATAATAAATAGCTAATAGTATATGAAAAATATAATTATTGAATGCAATAAATCAATTTAATGTGGAAAACGGGATTAATAATAACTTCAAATATCCAAAAACTCTGATGTGCATCTTCACCTACAAGGCAAGCGAGCTGACTTGTAAAAGTCGAACATCTTTTATGTAATAATATGTCAAAAGGTCGACTTAAACGACTACACAAAACCAGAGACGTATATATTACGTAATATAT
>NW_018434557.1:0-269 GCF_002113885.1 Mizuhopecten yessoensis
TAACCAAGAGTATTCCAGTGGCTGGGAGGAGCCCTACTTGCATGGGCTATTCAGGTTGTATACGTTTAAAACTTTATCAAGAAAATTAATTATTATGTACAATGTATGTTGTATTGACTGTTATATAAATGAATAACTGTGATTCATAAATTTCTGTATTTTACTTTAGATGGGTAGACTAGGAATATCAGAGATGGGTGTCTAATTCAAGGACACAGCCACAATTTAAACCTACCACCCTATCTCTTGGTCAGTAGGCCTAATATACA
>NW_018434558.1:0-269 GCF_002113885.1 Mizuhopecten yessoensis
AAGATGCAGCAAAAAATCCCCAATTAATTGTGCCTGATTCTTAACGGTTCCATTAAATACTTAAAATATTCATCTCGAGATAAACTATATTTGTTTGTGTTTCCAGAAATACCATCCTATTATGCTTTCAAGCGCAATAGAATGTGTGCATAGACTGTTTTTGACAGTTAAACAGTTTACAAATTGAACTAAACAGTAAAATGATATGACGTTATTGTATATTCAACATAACCTCATTATCGAGATATTTAAATATCATGTGTGCGTAC
>NW_018434559.1:0-269 GCF_002113885.1 Mizuhopecten yessoensis
TAAATCTGCTTCATTTCATTTATTTAATTCAATATGTGATAAGAGGAAAGTTTGTTAACTGATACTTTTGGATATACATGAAGATGTTGAGGTTCCTTCAAAATGCTTATATTATCATAAAATATGTTGTTTTACTGTAGTTTTTTTCAAAAATGCAAAACATATTTTGAGTGAAATTGGTAGTGTTAATGTGCGAAAAAAAGTCAAGGTTTTAGAGTGCTAAATGAATACTAGCGTAAATATAATATAATTTATTTATGGGGGGGGGG
>NW_018434560.1:0-269 GCF_002113885.1 Mizuhopecten yessoensis
TTTCACTATTGTGGACAATAATGTCAAAATGATTTGATCACATTGGGAATATATATCTACATGTATTCGAAACCTGAACTAATTATCTTTTATCATTTAAAACATAGAAACACTTAATTAAATGTTATATTTACATATAGGTGATTTGTTTATTGATGGCATGTGATAACTTTGTTTAATAACAATCTAAACAAACTAATACCATTTCGTTCCTTTTAACCTAGAGCTATTTACCGTATTAGAAATACAAACCTTGAACACATGACCGC
>NW_018434561.1:0-269 GCF_002113885.1 Mizuhopecten yessoensis
AATGGTTAACAAAGAATACGTTTTCTTCTTTTATAATTGAGAACAATTATTTAAGAACGTAAATTAACAATTATATGCAAATATTTCTTTATTCTTTGCTCAGTATTAAATGTTTTGTGTATACCAATGGCATCATTACCGATGTTTTGCCGTCTCCACTTTCGCCAGTATTGCCGTTGGGCATCAATTTTGGGCCGTTTTTTTCTGTTGTACGTTTGCGTTATATGCATATTGTTTTCAATTTCAATAGAAGAGCGAGATTAAGTTCG
>NW_018434562.1:0-269 GCF_002113885.1 Mizuhopecten yessoensis
ATTTACAATTAAGTCACTGATGTTTCCTTTACTTATAGACACTGAAACACATATGGGAACTGCCGAAGCCTTTTTGGCTATTTATACTTGTGATGGCGTTAATTCAAGACTCTCTAATCTGCGGCCAAGTCAATTTATCGTAAGAATAATTGACAATAACTTTTTTCGTGTGCCGGTTTCTGATAAAAGCTATGCTACCCTTATACTGTTAGTTGTATTGTTGCAGAGACTATTTGGAGTTACGGTATGGCTACACAATGATAGAGGCT
>NW_018434563.1:0-269 GCF_002113885.1 Mizuhopecten yessoensis
TATATATTTTACCACAGTGGCGGCGAATTGGCGCAGGCTAGTGGCCGACACCGGACGGTTCCAGCCAACTAGCTGCCCACACCTCTCCAGGTCTTGGCAGACCGTCGAGCTGGTCATCTGCCGACCACTCGAAGTAAGGAAAAATATCCCTCTCCTTCGGGCGTCGGCCTCCATGTCTCGAATTTCGTCATGAGGCCCTCAACCTCACTATCAACGACGAGGTGGGCGTCGCCATAGGTTTTTGACGTTTTGTGCGTCTTCACCTTCAA
>NW_018434564.1:0-269 GCF_002113885.1 Mizuhopecten yessoensis
TCGAAATAGACGATACGCAAAGACGAAATATGTCAAAACATGCCCACAAAAACCCCATAGTTATTCACCTATTTCACATCAGCGTGTACACACATTAAGGGTTATTGATTCGTACTAAAAATTTAAGACCTTTCGGAAAATCCAAAAGAATGATTAAGGAAGATAGATGTAATGTTCTTACATATTGGTTCATGACTATATATAAATTCTGTGGGAATAAAAGTATACTTTACATGTACATTGTTATACATGTTATGTGGTATTAATGT
>NW_018434565.1:0-269 GCF_002113885.1 Mizuhopecten yessoensis
ATGGCGCCATATCTTTTCAAAAAACACTAAGCCAGTTCACGCCGGATCCTTTTCCACTCCAAGATCACCGCAGTATTGTGGCCCCCTTTTGGGCAGACGTGGACATACGAAATGGTGGTACAGTGTGGTATCGGGAAACTACTGATCCCGCCATCCTACAGCGGGCGACGGACGAAATCCGCCTCTACTATCCAGACCAGTCGGAGTTCCATGCCAGCTGGGTGTTTGTATCTACATGGGACAATGTAGCTTTCTACGGAGCGTCGACA
>NW_018434566.1:0-269 GCF_002113885.1 Mizuhopecten yessoensis
ACAATAATTAAACTTTTGTTAAAGGGAATATTTCTTCTCTGTAAACATATTTTTTCTTGCAAACACATGATGTAGGTATGTTTAAAATTCCTATTGACTGTTTTCCATATCTGATTTCAGGCATGGTGTATATGGATCCACCTGGAGAAACCATGGTATCTAATCCAAATTTTGGCGTATTCTCCAACAATAACTACCTTGGAAATGTGAATCAAGCAGCTGGTGCACAGCACCCTGTATCAGAGTCATACTCACCCTTTCAGTACTAT
>NW_018434567.1:0-269 GCF_002113885.1 Mizuhopecten yessoensis
TGTAGACTTTTGGATTGAAATATTGATGAAATAACAATCTTACTAGATCTTTGTCTAGAAAGATCTATATCCTTTATGGCATTTCCGAAAGAAAACACTTTTTTAATTTACAACCTTCTTATCGACTGATGACTAAATAGTCTAACTTAATTTTTTATCTCTGAATGAAAATTTTATATTGATTATAAAGCTACGAGAGTGATATACATAAGAGGACTGGTGTTTGAGATAGTCCCTCTTGCATTTTCCACAGGTAAAATGTCAATTAA
>NW_018434568.1:0-269 GCF_002113885.1 Mizuhopecten yessoensis
GGAGACGTATACCTGCATATAATAAAAACAATCTTCACGATTTTTAATAACTGAATTATTAAGTGAAAAATTCAATACGAAATACGAAGCAGAAATATTTTCAGCTGTTGCTAAGTAAACTGAAAAATACAGAATATAAACGTTGATGAAAAATCAGAATTGCTTTTATATTTCTATATTTTCAGATTTTGATTTTTTTTTATACATTTTGAGTGAAAAAACTTAATATAAAATGTGATACTTGCATGCATGGATTCCGTTCAGAGACT
>NW_018434569.1:0-269 GCF_002113885.1 Mizuhopecten yessoensis
CATGAATATGTTCTGTCAATGGCAAAGCGTTTGGAGGTCATAAGATAGGAAGTGAACACATTTGCTGAATCAGCTAAGGCATCATATGTGGAAAGGGCAAATTCCAAGGTTCACCCCTTGAACCTTAGTGCTGGTGATTATGTGTACATAAACAAGAAACCTTCGGGTCAGGGTCAGAAGTTTCTGGTCCCTACGTCGTCAACAGTGTCATATCAGATCATCTTGTGCGTCTACTAGATAAAGATTCTGGAAAGCTTCTTCCACGTCCA
>NW_018434570.1:0-269 GCF_002113885.1 Mizuhopecten yessoensis
ACATAACGATTGCTGTTAACTGTCAAGAATAAGTTCAGAACATGGAGAAAGTACATTTTAATGAGTGGATGTGAACGTTGCCTGGTTAATAAATTAAACTCGGATACAAGTACGTGATAAAATATCCTGGACCATTTCCTGTTTTTAAAAAAATGTTACCTGATACAAACCCAACACAATTTAAAAAATTGATGTAGTTAGTAAACACTGCTATCATTTTTTTGTATAGGCTGCCATCAGAAAGGCGCTTTACGTTACTGGATGTACCA
>NW_018434571.1:0-269 GCF_002113885.1 Mizuhopecten yessoensis
TGTTGAGATGTCGTAACATATTGGGATCTTTCGCGTAGAAAATATTGTTCTGCTGCAATACTGTAGTAAGGGATGAAAACATTAACATTATTCAATACCTTGAGGTAATGAAAGAAAGAAATGTCATTTAAGTAACATTCTGGAATTTGAAACATGTGGCAATCTTTTCGAGTTGACATTAAAAGTATTAATCTGGGAATTGTATTATATTTATTTTACCCATATAGTTGAGGAAACACTTTAATCATAGCATTATAGAATTTAAGGAT
>NW_018434572.1:0-270 GCF_002113885.1 Mizuhopecten yessoensis
ATGATAGGCAATGTATAGAAGGAGGCCTTTTAAATATGATGGGCATGGTATAGAAGGAGACCTTTTAAATATGATGGGCAATGTATAGAAGGAGACCTCTTAAATATGATGGGCAATGTATAGGAGGAGAACTTTTAAATATGATGGGCAATGTATAGAAGGAGGCCTTTTAAAAATGATGGGCAATGTATAGAAGGAGGCCTTTTAAATATGATGGCCAATGTGTAGAAGGAGACCTTTTAAATATGATAGGCAATGTATAGAAGGAGG
>NW_018434573.1:0-270 GCF_002113885.1 Mizuhopecten yessoensis
TATACAGGTCCTAGACTTCACAGCTATAAAGCACTGTCCATATATCTAGGTCCTAGACTTCACAGCTATAAAGCACTCTCCATATATATATAGGTCCTAGACTTCACAGCTATAACGCACTGTCCATATATACAGGTCCTAGACTTCACAGCTATAAAGCACTGTCCATATATACAGTTCCTAGACCTCACAGCTATAAAGCACTGTCCATATACATAGGTCCTGGACTTCACAGCTATAAAGCACTCTCCATATATATATAGGTCCTAG
>NW_018434574.1:0-270 GCF_002113885.1 Mizuhopecten yessoensis
GTATACATCAGATCTAGTATACATTAGATCCAGTATACATCAGATGTAGTATACATCAGATCTAGTTTACATCAGATCCAGTATACATCAGATCCAGTATACATCAGATCTAGATCAGATCCAGTATACATCAGATCTAGTATACATCAGATCCAGTATACATCAGATCNTCCAGTATACATCAGATCTAGTATACATCAGATCTAGTATAAATCAGATTTAGTTTACATCAGATCTAATATACATCAGATCGAGTATACATCAGATCTA
>NW_018434575.1:0-270 GCF_002113885.1 Mizuhopecten yessoensis
GTCTGAATTACAACATTATAATTATCTAAATAATAACCTGAATCAAACTTATCTTTAAGCCATATGAATGGACATACCGAAGATTACAGAATTTCTACATTTAACCAACCTTTCAGATGACTATCCCTGAATTTCCACAATACACAAGAGGAATCCCTACATGAATACCTGGTCAAAAGTTGAAACACTCAACGCTACAGATGAAAACTACCCAACCTTGTGTAAATGAACTTACCACATTGTACTGAAAACAACTTGAGGTCTACCTGC
>NW_018434576.1:0-270 GCF_002113885.1 Mizuhopecten yessoensis
CATAGCCATCGCTCTTGGAAAATAGGAATCAATAATCGGGGTGAATTTTGTACCTGGAAAACAAAGCCATCGCTCTGAAAAATAGGAATCAAAAATCGGGGAAAAACTTATACCCGGAAAACATAGCCATCGCTATTGGAAAATAGAAATCAATAATCGGAGAGGAAACTTGTACCAAGAAAGCATAGCCATCGCTCCGAAAAATAGGAATCAATAATCGGGAAAAAACTTGTACCAGGAAAACAAAGCCATCGCTCCGAAAGTAGGACC
>NW_018434577.1:0-270 GCF_002113885.1 Mizuhopecten yessoensis
ACCTCATACCTTCATGATCAATCTTAACTCTTATCCTCGCTCTACTAGACCAATCGTAATTCTTAATCTAGCACCTTCATGACCAATTTTAACCTTTACCTCACACCTTCATGATCAATCTTAACTCTTATCCTCGCACCTTCATGACCAATATTAACTCTTAACATAGCACCTTCGTGACCAATCTTAACTCTGAACCTCACACCTTCATGACCAATCTTAACACTGAACCTAACAGCTTCGTGGCCAATCTTAACCCTTTACCTCACA
>NW_018434578.1:0-270 GCF_002113885.1 Mizuhopecten yessoensis
TTGTCAACTTTGCTTTTCCATAAGAAGTTAAATAGTTCGGTGTTTTATTTTAATAAAACATTCATTTGGGTTTGGTAATGCAATAAATAAGTGATTGAGTTGTGAGATGAGTATTGATTTGATGATAAAAATTCTACCAATTGGTGTAATTATTCTCCTATTCCATGTATTTATAAGTGCCTTTATTTTTGTCCTTTTATATAACCAAAATTGATAGACCGTACCATAAAGTTACTTAACTGTTTCCAAAAGCATTTAAAAAATTCTACT
>NW_018434579.1:0-270 GCF_002113885.1 Mizuhopecten yessoensis
TTTTTCCATACAAGGCAACAAAATATCTTTTCCTTTAATAAAAAAAATCATTGATTATTAAGTCCTCACTGCAACTTTTGTTGTTTTTTAGATTGTTTATGACTTTTAATATTTCATCTTTATCAATATCTTTGTCTAATTCATCGTAGATGGCCTCGTCGATATTAGGTTCGCTGTCATCTTCATCACTATGATTACTCATTGTTAAATTTTTAAAATAAGTAAAAAAATCTTCGTTTGATAAACTTGAATTTGCCCATTGGCTTGATT
>NW_018434580.1:0-270 GCF_002113885.1 Mizuhopecten yessoensis
AGCGCACATGTACCTCCTCACTAACATCTAACAGTGCACCCCCCCTCACACTAACATCTAACAGGGCACACACACCCCTCAATAACATCTAACATCACACAGACACACCCTCACTTACATCTAACAGGGCCCCCCCCCCCCCCTCGCTTACATCTAACAGCGCACCACCCCCCACTAACATCTAACAGGGCACCCCTCTTACTAACATCTAACAGTGCAACCCCGTCACTAACATCTAACAGTGCACACATACCCCCTCACTAACATCTA
>NW_018434581.1:0-270 GCF_002113885.1 Mizuhopecten yessoensis
CGTATCCTTTCCGAGTTGTCGTTGTACTGTAACCGGCAATATCAAAGACAGAGGACGCCAGCAAATATACTGAAATTAATAACTTATAGCACCCGTGTTAAATTGTTTGTAGTGCAGTGTGTTTCAGAATATCATAGTATTCACATATATCGCTATCGGCAAGCTCCTCCTCAGTTATTAACGTAATATTTGGATCCTGAAATGAAATAAAAGGTATTATTTTTCAAAAAACGGATTGCGATTGGGATCAAACATTCATCATATGGGTAA
>NW_018434582.1:0-270 GCF_002113885.1 Mizuhopecten yessoensis
ATAAAGTATGTGTCTGTAACAGCGACTATAAAGTATGTGTCTGTACAATGTAACAGGGACTATAAAGTATGTGTCTGTAACAGGGACTAAGAAATATGTGTGTGTAACAGGGACTATAAAGTATGTGTAACAGGTACTATAAAGTATATGTCTGTAACAGGTACTATAAAGTATGTGTGTGTAACGGGGACTATAAAGTATGTGTCTGTAACAGGGACTAAGAAATATGTGTGTGTAACAGGGACTATAAAGTATGTGTAACAGGTACTA
>NW_018434583.1:0-270 GCF_002113885.1 Mizuhopecten yessoensis
TTGGTACATCGGGGTTTCGAGGGATGCAGATCACAATGGCAACAGGATAAAAAATCTCAATTGTCATGGTAACGAAATTTGGGCCTCCGATTGGTCGATATTTAAATGTTGTCTGATTGTGCCCGAAATTGATATATAGGAGTTTTGAGGGATGCCGATCACAATGGTAACAATTTCGAAAAGCTCAGTTGCCTTGGTAACGAGATAGTGGTCTTTGATTGGTCAATATTTATATGTTGTCTGATTCTACCCAGATTTGGTACATAGGGG
>NW_018434584.1:0-270 GCF_002113885.1 Mizuhopecten yessoensis
GTAGTGACATTTAGCCTAGGTAACATGGTAAGTGTAGGGACATTAGGCAGAGGTAACATGGTAAGTGTAGGGACATTTAGCCTAGGTAACATGGTAAGTGTAGGGACATTTAGCCTAGGTAACATGGTAAGTGTAGGGACATTTAGCCTAGGTAACATGGTAAGTGTAGNTCTAGGTAACATGGTAAGTGTAGTAACATTTAGCCTAGGTAACATGGTTAGTGAGGGGACATTTAGCCTAGGTAACATGGTAAGTGTAGTGACATTTAGC
>NW_018434585.1:0-270 GCF_002113885.1 Mizuhopecten yessoensis
ATAGTTTTCAAACCATCTCAATACATTTCCATTAATACCATATTTATTCAGCTTAGCGATAAGCCCAGTATGCCAAACCCTGTCGAATGCTTTGCTGATATCACAAAACACCAATCTGGCTTCATTACCCTTATCTAGTTGAGATACAATTGTATGATATAATGATAGTAGTTGATTTACTGTAGAGTGATTTGGAATGAAGCCAGACTGGTTTTTGGACAATCAATTATAATTTGACAGATAATTATATAGGTATTTAAAGATAATTTT
>NW_018434586.1:0-270 GCF_002113885.1 Mizuhopecten yessoensis
TATAATGATTCATTCTAAATACTTTAATTACAATTTATTATTCATGGACCAAGCATAAATATTGCATTACAAATAAAGTCAAATAACAAGCCATCAGATAAAAATTGTGTTTGTGATTTTATTTTCTGTATTTTAATACATTGAACCTGTAACTTATTGCCTGCTCTTTAAATTTTAATTTGTGGAATTACAACACGGGCATTAAATCAAAATGTTTCTGTCAACAAAAATAGTCCTGACAAAAAAAAATCACACCCTTACTCTTGAAAA
>NW_018434587.1:0-270 GCF_002113885.1 Mizuhopecten yessoensis
AAATATGTACCCCTGTTTTTTATGTTTGCCTCTAGGCACCTATCTGTGTTCTAAGACAAAACTGTGTTGATTCATTCCTAAATACATATCTTACATAAATTATAAATAGTTTAAACTCATATGTACGTGTTTCTCAGCCCTTGGGGGACAGTTGACATATAATTTTCCTCCAAAAACAAACATGTTGGATAAATAGTTTAAACACAAATGCACTTGTTTCTCAGTCCATGGGGGACAGTGCACATATAATTTCCCTCCAAAAACAAACAT
>NW_018434588.1:0-270 GCF_002113885.1 Mizuhopecten yessoensis
CCATATGACAACAATGGTGTTCTCCAGAGTGGGAGTAAGATCCTCATCTGCCTCAACAGCTTCACCGTGATGTGTAACGCCGCAGTTGGCAGTAAGTAAATTGTCCTCAAAAAATGCTGTAAGCCGTTAGAACAGATCCTCAGGTCTTTCGTCTGGCTGTAAAGATATGCTCGACAAATCTATAAAGTGAGCACCGGTGGACTGGAACCCGTAGTGTTGTCTGATAGTGAGCATTTTACTATGGAGTTTCTTGAGATGACGGGGCAAAAA
>NW_018434589.1:0-270 GCF_002113885.1 Mizuhopecten yessoensis
CGGAAAAAAGTGTTTAAACAACTTTCTAGTTTTAATGCTTGGTTATATAATTACATTATATTCCCGGCGGACATGGTAGCCCCGTATGCCCGAAACGTAGTGCGCCGTTAGCCCGAGTTTCCTCTGGCCCTGACACCAGACTTAGACATTTTGACAGATAGATGTCTGGTGTACCAGAAACTCGGGCTACTTTGGAGTACGTTTATGCCCACGGTGTAAAAAGATGGCATCCCAAGCAATAGCAAGTATTGTATCCTGAGACTCGAATGA
>NW_018434590.1:0-270 GCF_002113885.1 Mizuhopecten yessoensis
TGCAGAAACCACGAAGGACTTTGAGATCCTGTTGGATAACCATCTTTACCATATTTACAATAATTACTGATAATGACTTTTAAAATAACTCTTTTGGGAAAGTTTATATATGTTAACCAGTGACAATATAATATTTTTATACTATGTTTTGTGATATGGACTTAGAGGCTTTCAGCCTGCGTCCATTATTTTTCAATTAAATTCAATTAAATAAAGACACATTATACGGACATTTGATGACGATTCAATTATTCATTCATATTCTATGTA
>NW_018434591.1:0-270 GCF_002113885.1 Mizuhopecten yessoensis
ATTGTGTCTGTAATTTATAGTATTTCCGAGGTATAAACATTGTGTCTGTAATTTATAGTATTTCTGAGGTGTAAACATTGTGTCTGTAATTTATAATATTTCTGAGGTGTAAACATTGTGTTTGGGATGTATAATATTTCCAAGGTATAAACATTGTGTCTGTAATTTATAATATTTCTGAGGTGTAAACATTGTGTNTATAAACATTGTGTCTGTAATTTATAGTATTTCTGAGGTATAAACATTGTGTTTGGGATTTATAATATTTCT
>NW_018434592.1:0-270 GCF_002113885.1 Mizuhopecten yessoensis
TCTATCAAGCCACCAAACATCCTCAAAGTCAAATCATTATAAACCTTATCAAGTCACTAAATATCCTCAATGTCAAATCATTATAAACTCTATCAAGTCACCTCCTCAATGTCAAATTATTATAAACTCTATCAAGCCACCAAACATCCTCAATGCCAAATCAATATAAACCCTATCAAGTCACCAAATATCCTCAATGTCAAATTATTATAAACTCTATCAAGCCACCAAACATCCTCAATGTCAAATCGTTATAAACCCTATCAAGCC
>NW_018434593.1:0-270 GCF_002113885.1 Mizuhopecten yessoensis
TTCATTTAGCTTTATTCTACATAAGATTGGGAACACTTCAGACAAGCAGTTTTCATTTAGCTTTATTCTACATAAGATTGGGAACACTTCAGACAAGGAGTTTTCATTTCGCTGTATTCTACATAAGATTGGGAACACTTCAGACATTGATTTTGCATTTCGCTGTATTCTACATAAGATTGGAAACACTTCAGACAAGCAGTTTTCATTTCGCTGTATTCAACGTAAGATTGGGAACACTTCAGATAAGGAGTTTTCATTTCGCTGTAT
>NW_018434594.1:0-270 GCF_002113885.1 Mizuhopecten yessoensis
AAACTTATATAATGTGTTATTTAATTAAATATGATAAAACACCACATTAGGTAGAAGGGTTAACCACAGGTAACAACACAGGTAAACACAGGTAAAAGCACAGGTAAATACTGCCCATACTACTTTGAAACAGACTATAATCCTTCTAATAACATTATTCCCCCAATGTTATTTTAAAAAGTGGGGGAAACGAGAACAAGCCGTGTACAGTATCTCTGGGAGTCGAAAGCAATTATCCGGGCAAGGTCGAAAGTCAGTATTTGCCTTATA
>NW_018434595.1:0-270 GCF_002113885.1 Mizuhopecten yessoensis
GACTCTATTGTATATTTATCCTTGTTTGTTGACTATATCGTATATTTTATCATTGTGTGTTGTCTCTATTATATATTTTATCACTGTGTGTTGTCTCTATTGTATATTTTATCCCTGTGTGTTGTCTCTATTGTATATTTTATCTCTGTGTGTTGACTATATCGTATATTTTATCATTGTGTGTTGACTCTATCGTATATCTTATCCTTGTTTGTTGACTCTATCGTATATTTATCCTTGTTTGTTGACTATATTGTATATTTTATCATT
>NW_018434596.1:0-270 GCF_002113885.1 Mizuhopecten yessoensis
TCAGCTAGCTGATACCTTCCCTGGGGAAAAAATCAGCTAGCTGATTCTTTCCGGGAAAATAACTAGCCAATTTTTCCCTTCCAGTGAAAATAACTAGCTTATTTTTTTCTGTCTCTTTTTTTTTTGTGTATTAATTTTAAGGGAGGAGCAAACTATTAGCATGCAGATTTTCCTCCTGATATTGACTTTTTAAGAAGGAGGAACTACTGGCTGGTTGGTTCTCTTCCCCCTTGGCATTGATTTGTGGGTGGATGGGGGAGGGAACTATTT
>NW_018434597.1:0-270 GCF_002113885.1 Mizuhopecten yessoensis
ATACTTCGTAAGATAAAATTGAAGAAAACAATTCGTACCATATACAGCCATACAGTTTTGGTTAATAGCACCGTAGGCATGTGGTATAGACGGAATACTAATATTTTAATGAAACTACTTTGAATATGTGTTTACCATTATACTGCATAAATAATGGAGTAATGTGTACAATATGATGTACAGTTAACGTGAAATGACCCTTCTTTGTCATTTTAAATGATTACGTTATATTAATGAAATACTAGTGACTCGGGTGAACTTATATATTTT
>NW_018434598.1:0-270 GCF_002113885.1 Mizuhopecten yessoensis
AATATTGAACAGAGTTTGAATGAATTATATATTGATGGCATATTATAAGCTGTAAATTACACAACTAACAAATAGGTGTAAATTGAATAAAATGCTCATTTCGATTCTCCTATAATAAGGCTTGATCGTGCAAACGTCCTTTTCTCTTAAAACTTTATTACGGTGTGACAATTAATACTAAAAATATTTTATGAACTTGAAATATAAGAAAAAAAATAAAAAAATATATTTTAGAATTTAAATCACTGAACTGATTTAAAATTGACCATC
>NW_018434599.1:0-270 GCF_002113885.1 Mizuhopecten yessoensis
GTTGTTACTGAGGACGGCCTCACTCTGTCTGACTGTACATATTGTAAGTTTGTTGTTTCTGAGGACGGCGTCACTCTGTCTGACTGTACAGATTGTTAATTTGTTCTTTCTGAGGACGGTCTCACTCAGTCTGACTGAACAGATTGTTTGTTTGTTGTTACTTAGGACGGTCTCACTCTGACTGTACAGATTAATAGTTTGTTGTTGATGAGGACGGACTCACTTTGTCTGACTGTACATATTGTTAGTTTGTTGTTACTGAGGACGGCT
>NW_018434600.1:0-270 GCF_002113885.1 Mizuhopecten yessoensis
ATTAAATGATCACTCCCCCCACTCATAAGTACCGGTGTAACAGAGTACAACATCAAATGATCACTCCCCCACTCATAAGTAGCAGTGTAACAGAGGACAACATTAAATGATCACTCCCCCACTCATAAGTACCGGTGTAACAGAGGACAACATTAAATGATCACTCCCCCCACTAGTAAGTAGCAGTGTAACAGAGGACAACATTAAATGATCACCCCCCCACTCATAAGTACTAGTGTAATAGACAACAACATTAAATGAGTACTCCCC
>NW_018434601.1:0-270 GCF_002113885.1 Mizuhopecten yessoensis
GTATCCCTCGTCTATGTTGTAGTTAGTGTCCGGTAACATGTATCCATCGTCTAAGTTGTAGTTAGTGTTCGGTAACGTGTCCCCCTCGTCTATGGTGTAGTTAGTTTCCGGTAACGCGTAGTCGTGGTTTATGTTGTAGTAAATGTCCGATAACATGTCTCCCTTGTCTATGTTATAGTAAGTGTCTGGTAACGTGTATCCCTCGTTTACGGTGTAGTTAGTGTTCGGTAACGTGTATCCCTCGTTTATGTTGTAGTTAGTGTCCAGTAA
>NW_018434602.1:0-270 GCF_002113885.1 Mizuhopecten yessoensis
TTTGCTGTATTCTTTTCAGCCATCCAATTTTAATGCTTGAAATAATTAAATTATTTGAGAAGCTTTTATCAACAAAAGATTGTCGATACAGCTTGAAATAAGTTTGGCTACAGTAAGAAAGATCGCAAGTGAGCAGACTGCACGTGGCGGCCATGTTGTTTTGATTAATCAAATAATGTTACGTAATCAATGCAATGGTTTTTGAAACATGGATGAGGAGCGTTCATTATTTTGGCACCAAATTTATAAATAGCACATGGTTTTCCCAGT
>NW_018434603.1:0-270 GCF_002113885.1 Mizuhopecten yessoensis
CTCACACATGTACGTATGTACTACACCTCTCACACATGTACGTACATACCACACATCTCACACATGTACGTGTGTACTACACCTCTCACACATGTACGTATGTACCACACCTCTCACACATGTACGTATGTACTACACCTCTCACACATGTACGTANCACACATGTACGTATGTACTACACTTCTCACACATGTACGTGTGTACCACACCTCTCACACATGTACATAGGTACTACACCTCTCACACATGTACGTATGTACCACACCTCTC
>NW_018434604.1:0-270 GCF_002113885.1 Mizuhopecten yessoensis
TGTAAAGTTGTAGATGTGTTACACCCTGATCCATGTAAAGTTGTAAACGGTTGAAGACTGTGATACATGTAAAGATGTAGACGGTTTTACACTGTGATAGATGTAATGTTATAGATGGTTTGACACTGTGATACATGTAATGTTGTAGATGCTTAACACTGTGATACATTTACATATGTATATGTTTAATACGGTGATACAAGTAATGTTGTAGATGTTTTATAATGTGATACATGTAATGTTGTAGATGTTTTATACTGTGATACATGT
>NW_018434605.1:0-270 GCF_002113885.1 Mizuhopecten yessoensis
TTATGGCGGCCGTATGGAGACTGGTAGGTAAGTCTTTCTGTTATGACGGCCGTATTGAGACTGGTAGGTAACTGCTTCTGTTATGGCGGCCGTATGGAGACTGGTAGGTAAGTCTCTGTTATGACGGCCGTATGGAGACTGGGCAAAGGGGACATATTGTATGCATGCAGGCACAGTCAGAAAATCCATCACGCTTTGGATTTCTTTTTAATTCCTATTGATCAGTTAGAACAAGTGGAGAAGAATTATAAGTGGAAAACAAATAAAAGC
>NW_018434606.1:0-270 GCF_002113885.1 Mizuhopecten yessoensis
TAGATACAACAACAGTAGAACAGACACACACAATGTGGACTAGATCCGACAACTGTATAACAGACACACACAATGTGGACTAGATACGACAACTGTAGAACAGACACACACAATGTGGACTAGATACGACAACTGTAGAACAGACACACACAACGTGGACTAGATACGACAACTGTAGAACAGACACACACAATGAGGACTAGATACGACAATAGTAGAACAGATACACACAACGTGGACTAGATACGACAACTGTAGAACAGACACACA
>NW_018434607.1:0-270 GCF_002113885.1 Mizuhopecten yessoensis
ACATGGAGTAGGTGTAGAGATAGGAGTAGTACTGAAATAACAGTGGTGTGTATATTAAACATGGAGTAAGTGTAGAGATATGAGTAGTACTGAAATAACAGTGGTGTGTATATTAAACATGGAGTAAGTGTAGAGATATGAGTAGTACTGAAATAACAGTGTTGTGTATATTATATACATGGAGTAGGTGTAGAGATAGGAGTAGTACTGAATTAACATTGTGTATATTATACATTGAGAGAGAAAAGAAACAGAAGCAGTGATTATATA
>NW_018434608.1:0-270 GCF_002113885.1 Mizuhopecten yessoensis
AGACATTCTGAACGAATTTTTTTTTTTTTTTATAAAAATTTGTATTATAATGATGATATTATAGAGGATGTTAACTTAGACAATCTATTTGAAAATATTGATATTCCAAAGTTAAATGTTACAGAATCTGAAAACTTAGAAGGTCCTATCTCTATAACTGAGGCATCAGAAACTCTTTATAAGATGAAAATAATAAAAGTCCTGGCTCAGATGGATTCACAGTCCAATTTTTTAAGTGCTTTTGGAAACAGTTAGGTATTTTTGTAGTAA
>NW_018434609.1:0-270 GCF_002113885.1 Mizuhopecten yessoensis
TCTGACTGAATATTAAATAGATACCTGTGGTTTACCTCCCATGTGTCTGACTGAATATTAGTTTTTTAGGTCACCTGAGCTTTGCTCAAGTGACCTATTCTAATCGCTTTCCGTCCGTCGTCGTCAGTCGTGCGATAACTTTTTACATTTTCAACTTCTTCTCAAGAACCAGTGAATGGATTCTTTTCAAACTTGGTCAGAATCATCCTTGGTATATGAGGCTACGAAATTGGGATTCCTACCCCAACCCCTGGGGCCAGGGCGGGGCCC
>NW_018434610.1:0-270 GCF_002113885.1 Mizuhopecten yessoensis
TATATGTAAACTATAACTGTATAATACCTTGCCTATATGTAAACTTTAAATGTATAATGCCTTGCCTATATGTAAACTATAAATGTGTAATACCTTGCCTATATGTAAACTATAAATGTATAATACCTTGCCTATATGTAAACTATAAATGTATAATACCTTGCCTATATGTAAACTNTGTATAATACTATATAAATGTATAATACCTTGCCTATATGTAAATTTTAAATGTATAATACCTTGCCTATATGTAAACTATATAAATGTATA
>NW_018434611.1:0-270 GCF_002113885.1 Mizuhopecten yessoensis
GTGAAAACCAAGACTTGCTTCTTTTGATAGGAAAAGTGTACTAGACTGATTTGTCCTTAACAAAATGGGTACATAACAAATATACAAAGAAAGAAGCAAACATGAATCGTCGGTACTTTCCGTAACCGAGATCGACGGTTCCCGACTTTTTTACAGGGTGTTTATTTTTATTTTGGTGCGTAAATCAAAACATGTGAGACTAAAATTGATTAATATTAACTATGCATACTCCGATGCCCGTATATCCGAGACATGTCTCTGTGGTATAAA
>NW_018434612.1:0-270 GCF_002113885.1 Mizuhopecten yessoensis
TGTGCACAGACTATACAACCAAATGGACCACTGGTGTTCACAGACAATACAACCAAATGTACCACTGGTATCCACAGGCTATACAACCAAATGGACCAATGGTGTCCACAGGCTATACAACCAAATAGACCACTGGTGTTCACAGGCTATACAACCAAAGGGCCACTGGTGTGCACAGATTATACAACCAAATGGACCACTGGCGTGCACAGACTATGCAACCAAATAGACCACTGGTGTGCACAGACGATACAACCAAATGGACCACTG
>NW_018434613.1:0-270 GCF_002113885.1 Mizuhopecten yessoensis
GGTGATAATGGTTATTCTCTCTGTGGTAATAATGGTTATTCTCTCCGTGGTAATAATGGTTAATCTCTCTGTGGTAATAATGGTTATTCTCTCTGTGGTAATAATGGTTATTCTCTCTGTGATAATAATGGTTATTCTCTCTGTGGTGATAATGGCTATTATCTCTGTGGTGATAATGGCTATTAAATCTGTGGTGTTAATGGTTATTCTCTCTGTGGTAATAACGGTTATTCTCTCTGTGGTGTTAATGGTTATTCTCTCTGTGGTGAT
>NW_018434614.1:0-270 GCF_002113885.1 Mizuhopecten yessoensis
CATAAAATACACATCTTCCCCTATAAAATAACCATCTACCCTATATTATAGTCATAAAATACCTATCTACCCCCATAAAATAACCATCTGCCTTATACTACAGTCATAAAATACCTAGCCATCCCCATACAATAACCATCTACCCTATACTATAGTCATAAAATACACATCTTCCCCTATAAAATAACCATCTGCCTTATACTACAGTCATAAAATACCTATCTACCCCCATACAATAACCATCTACCCTATACAATAGTCATGAAATAC
>NW_018434615.1:0-270 GCF_002113885.1 Mizuhopecten yessoensis
TGGTGGGCGCCAAGAAGATGGTACCATGGTGGGCGCCAAGAAGATTGTGCCATGGTGGGCGCAAAGAAGATGGTACCATGGTGGGCGCCAAGAAGATGGTACCATGGTGGACGCCAAGAAGATGGTACCATGGTGGGTGCCAAGACGATGGTACCATGGGGGGCGCCAAGAAGATGGTACGATGGTGGGCGCCAAGAAGACGNAATGGTGGGCGCCAAGAAGATGGTACCATGGTGCGCGCCAAGAAGATGGTACAATGGTGGGTGCCAA
>NW_018434616.1:0-270 GCF_002113885.1 Mizuhopecten yessoensis
TTAGTGACACCAAGACAGACAACGTATAAGTGTCCGTTACTCACAGTACTGTTGTTAGTGACAGCAAGACAGATCACGTGTACGTGTTCGTTACTCAAAATACTGTTGTTAGTGACACCAAGACAGACAACGTATAAGTGTTCGTTACTCACAGTACTGTTGTTAGTGACACCAAGACAGATAAAGTGTACGTGTTCGTTACTCACAGTACTGTTGTTAGTGATGCCAATACAGATCACGTGTACGTGTTCGTTACTCAAAATACTGTTG
>NW_018434617.1:0-270 GCF_002113885.1 Mizuhopecten yessoensis
TAAACACAACCTTGAAGTCAACCTTAAACTTAACGTTAAACTTAACGTTAAACTTAATGTTAAACTTAATGTTAAAGTTAATGTTAAAGTTAATGTTAAAGTTAATGTTAATGTTAAAGTTAATGTTAATGTTAATGTTAAAGTTAATGTTAAAGTTAATGGTAAAGTTAATGTTAAAGTTAATGTTGAAGTTAATGTTAAAGTTAATGTTAAGGGTTAGGGTTCAACTTAATGTTAAACTTAATGTTAAACTTAATGTTAAACTTAATG
>NW_018434618.1:0-112 GCF_002113885.1 Mizuhopecten yessoensis
CAGGCGACCCCACTATACAGGCGACCCACTATACAGGCGGCCCACAGGCGGCCCACTATACAGGGGACCCACTATACAGGTGACCCACTATACAGGCGACCCACTATACAGG
>NW_018434618.1:205-270 GCF_002113885.1 Mizuhopecten yessoensis
GACTATACAGACGACCCACTAAACAGGCGACCCACTATACAGGTGGCCCACTATACAGGCGACCC
>NW_018434619.1:0-270 GCF_002113885.1 Mizuhopecten yessoensis
CTCTTTGTTCTTGTTTCGTTGTCACTATCTGAGTAATCGATGTAAGTATGTGTCATTACTTGTATCATGCTCTTTGTTCTTGTTTCGTTGTCACTACATGAGTTATCGATGTGAGTATCTGTCATTACTTCTATTATGCTCTTTATTCTTGTGTCGTGGTAACTACCTGAGTTATCGATGTGAGTATGTGTCATAACTTGTAGTATGCTGTTTATTCTTGTTTCATTGTCACTATCTGAGTTATCGATGTGAGTATGTGTCATTACTTGT
>NW_018434620.1:0-270 GCF_002113885.1 Mizuhopecten yessoensis
CACACCTAATTACATAAGTTCCATCGATATGAGCTCAGGTTTTTTTCCAAATGGGTATTTCTGGCAAGTCGTCTAACCTTACTGCGTTTAACACTTGTTTCGGGACATATAAGTTTTTAAGGATGCCCATGGGTCTGAAAACCGCGCCAAACAGCTTCCAACTCTTGATGGACAAAGTTTTGAAGGGCCTAGTGTTCAAATCCGTGCTCTGTTACTTAGATGACACTATCATTGTGTCTGCTACTTTCGATCAACATCTTGAGGACATCA
>NW_018434621.1:0-270 GCF_002113885.1 Mizuhopecten yessoensis
CTGTTCATAAATCAAAAGAGGTTTTTGGGCTTAATAAACATAATGATTAAATTGCAAAACTAGATGCAGTATTGAAGTTCAATCATTTGTTGTCTCTGGGACTTTTGTAAAGAAGAAAGAATTTAATATGAACATGTGATGATGTGCATGTGTCAGAAATAATTGGGCAAATATATATAAGCACAATATCATATATTAAATAACTTATAAAAGACTATGAAACTCTATTATGAGACATATATGCCCAACTTAAGTCAGCAAGTACTGTAA
>NW_018434622.1:0-270 GCF_002113885.1 Mizuhopecten yessoensis
TGTAAACATTCCCAAAGAATCCTGGTGTAAGTTTTATTCAATTCCAAGATATATTACAGATGACACTGAACTTCAGAATTTTCAGTTCAAACTCTTTCATAGAATTCTATATACTAATACCAAATTAATGCAATGTAAATTGAGTGAAACAGAAAGATGCACATTCTGTGGTGTGGGAAGAGAACCATTAATACATTTATTATGGGAATGTTGTCATGTACAATTTCTTTGGTCATCCTTTATGTATCTCTTGAGGTCACAATTTGAAAT
>NW_018434623.1:0-270 GCF_002113885.1 Mizuhopecten yessoensis
CGAGGAACAGATGTGAGTGAGCGAGATCGCTGCAACCGCATCTGTGCCCTAGATGGGCCAACCTTTGTAGGGTTTTCTCCTGAAGAGGAAGGTGTTTTTGATGGTGGTGCTGGTTTTGATGGTGTTGCTGGTTTTGATGAAGATGCTGTTTTTGAGGGTGATGCTTTTTTTGATGGTGATGCTGCTTTTGACAGGTTGCTTGGTTTGGTTTATTTGATTGGTTATGTTAAAGTCGTGAAACGGGATGGGTCCCCCGTGAGGATTTTCAAG
>NW_018434624.1:0-270 GCF_002113885.1 Mizuhopecten yessoensis
CGGTCTCCCGCGTGACAGGCGGGGATACTTTTTTTTTTTTTCTTTCTTTTAAAATGAACATTTATTAGGCCCAGCAAATAGGACCTCCGGGGTTGGGGCCCCGTCGGTTCCTCACAGTTCACATAAAACGCATATTTAAACACTCAAAAATCACAGAAGTACATTTCTACATGAAATAAGCATATTTATAAGAGGTATGCCATCGCTCATTTACAAATTAGTTGAAAAACAGGCGGGGATACTTACCACTATACTACCGAGGATTTGATA
>NW_018434625.1:0-270 GCF_002113885.1 Mizuhopecten yessoensis
AACGTTAACTCTGGTAAAGCATCGACAACATAAACCAGCAAAGCTTCGAACACTGAAACATTAACTCTAGTAAAGTATCGACAACATAAACCAGCAAAGCTCCGAACACTAAAACGTTAACTCTGGTAAAGTATCGACAACATAAACCAGCAAAGCTCCGAACACTGAAACATTAACTCTGGTAAAGCATCGACAACATAAGCAAGCAAAGCTCCGAACACTAAAACGTTAACTCTGGTAAAGTATCCACAACATAAACCAGCAAAGCTC